>NC_081552.1:81116668-81363243 GCF_963082655.1 Stomoxys calcitrans | reverse complement strand
GTGGTCACGTCAACTTTGTGACACGCAGTGGAATAATATTCAGATCTGTCAGAATGCCGCCCTCCGAACTGCGACGGGCTGTCTCCTCAGTTCTCATGTGGACCACCTCCATCAGGAGACAAAGATCCTACCAGTGCGAAGACATAACTACATGTTGTCTAAGCAATACCTTCCTAAATCTAAATCATCCAAATCATCATCTTGTGGATAGATACCCACCGCCCAGAAGCCAAAAGGTAGATCTACACGATCTAGAGCGCGAGGTGCAGCGCTACAAGAGAGAACCTCTAGATCAAGCGGCATATCAAGCGGGTCTGAACAACATTCATGCAGACACGGTAGCAGACGCGGTGAATGTAGTCCTTGGAGAACGACCGCCACCCATTGCACCCGAAGAAATCGACCTCCCCCGGCAAACCAGAGTGGTTCTGGCTCAATTGCGTTCCGGCGGACGCAGCCGCCTCAATTCCCACAGAGCTAGGATTGATGCCGACGTGCAAGATGTATGTCCCGATTGTAACCAGGGACCGCACGATATATGTCACCTGTTTAACTGCCCGGCTAGACCCACTCGACTCAGACCCAGATCCCTGTGGACGCACCTCATCTTAGTTGCGGAGTTCCTGAGTCTTGACACTCAACAGAATCAAGCAGACGAAAAATAGTACACAATAAACTGCTACAACAACAACAACAACCACAACATGATGATCAACGTTATAAGCATTAAGCCACTCCATGCGAGTAGCATTGACATTTAAGTTAGCGCCATCTTTTGTCTGTTTTCAATTGGATCAACTGAATGGAGACGCCAACACAAACAGAGAGAGGGCAAAGTGATAAAAATTGTTATCTTTGCTATGACAACCTATCGGTCCTTTGAATAAAGAACAAGTAAAAGCGTGCTAAGTTCGGACGGGCCGAATCTTATATACCCTCAACCATGGATCGAATTTGTCGAGTTCTTTCCCGGCATTTCTTCTTAGTCAAACCAGGATATATGAAAATATTTGCTCTGCTATTAGAGCGATATCAAGATATGGTCCGGCTTGGACCACAATTAAATTATATGTTGTAGACCTGTGTAAAATGTCAGACAATTCGAATAAGAATTGTGCCCTTTGGGGGCTCAAGATGCAAAATAGAAAGATCGATTACTATGGGAGCTGTATCAGGCTATAGACCGATTCAGACCATATTAGACACGTATGTCGATGGTCATGAGAGGATCCGTCGCATAAAATTTCAGGCAAATCGGATAATAATTGCGACCTCTAGAGACTCAAGAAGTCAAGATCCCAGATCGGTTTATATGGCGGCTATATCAGGTAAAGAACTGATTTGAACCTTATTTGTTGAAAGTAAGAATAAATCGGATAGGAATTGCACCCTCTAGAAGCTCAAGAAGTCAAGTCCCAAGATCGGTTTATATGGCAGCTATATCAGGTTATGGACCGATTTGAACCATACTAGGCACAGTTGTTGGATATCATAACAAAACACGTCGTGCAAAAATTCATTCAAATCGGATAAGAATTGCGCCCTCTAGAGGCTCAAGAGGTCAGGACCCAAGATCGGTTTATAAGACAGCTATATCAGGTTATGGACCGATTTTAACTATACCTGGCACAGTTGTTGGATATCATAACAAAACACGTCGTGCAAAATTTCAATAGGATAAGAATTGCGCACTCTAGAGGCTCAAGAAGTCAAGACCCAAGATCGGTTTATATGGCAGCTATATCAAAACATGGACCGATATGAACCATACTTAGCGTAGTTTTTGGTATTAATACCAAAACACCACATGCAAAATTTCAGTCAAATCGGACCAGAATTGCGCCCTCTAGAGAGTGAAGGAGTCAGGACCCAGGATCGGTTTATATGGCAGCTATATCAATACATTTACCGATATGGCCCATTTACAATTCAAACCGACCTACATTAAAAAGAAGTATTTATGCAAAATTTCAAGCAGCTAGCTTTACTCCTTCGGAAGTTAGCGTGCTTTCGACAGACGGACGGACGGGCGGACAGACGGACGGACATGGCTAGATCGACATAAAATGTCACGACGATCAAGAATATATATACTTTATGGGGTCTCAGATGAATATTTCGAGTAGTTACAAACAGAATGACGAAATTAGTATACCCCATCCTACGGTGGAGGGTATTAAAATAAAAGATAGGAATTTAGTTGCGGTTGTTTGCTCTATTATTTTTTACCTTTACCACCGTAAGACGGGCCTTAACCACCTATTGTTTTAGGTAGTTTAAGTACCTATCTGTGCCAGAGACAAAAATAGAATACAATGAATTACTATAGAATAAAAAATTTTGGAGAATAATTTGATTAATTAAAATGCTGTAAAAATTTTGGAGTAAGAATAAACAAGTAAAAGCGTGCTAAGTTCGGCCGGGCCGAATCTTATATACCCTTCACCAGGGATCGCATTTGCGAGTTCTTTCCTGGTATTTCTTTTTAGACAAACAAAGAATAAAAGCAAAGAATTTTGCTAATTGAATTGAATGTTGGAGACCACAGTAGAAGTCTATGTGTAAAATTTAAGCCAAATCGAATAAGAATTTTGCCTTTTACGAGCTCAAGAGGTAAAATAGGTAGATCGGCATATATGGGAGCTATATTAGGCTAAAGACCGATTAAGACCCTATTCGAAACGTATTTGGGAGGTAGTGGGAGGAGCCGTTGTACACAATTTCAGCCAAATCAAATAATAATTACGCCCTCTTGAGGCTCAAGAAGTCAAGATCCCAAATCGGTTTACATGGCAGCTATACCTGGTTATGGACTGATTTGAACCATATTTGGCACAGTTGTTGAAAATCATAAAAAACACCTCATGCAAAATTTTCAAGTGGATAGCTTTACTCCTTCGAAAGTTAGCGTGCTTCCGACAGACAGATGGACGGAAAGACCGACGGACATGGCTAAAAGGTCTTAGACGAATATTTCGAGGAGTTACAAAGAGAATGGCGATATTAGTATACCCCCATCCTATGGTGGAGGGTATAAAAGGCGCAACAGAACCGGTCCCGGTTCAGCTGCTCTTATATAAAAAATCAATTTGTGTTTGTTCGTAGGTTAGTTTGTTTGTGTGTTCCTTATAGATTCAGAAATGGCTGAACCAATTTTCCTGAAATTTTCACAGATGGTGCATAATGATCCCGTGGTGAAAATATGGTACTGCAATTTTTGATATCTGAAGGGCGGGCGGACCCTTCCCCTTACCCTTATTGTCAGAAACGCCAGATCTCGGAGATGGGTGGTGCGATTAAAGCGAAATTTTGTGTGCTCTCATATAATACAATAAAAATAAAAATTTGGTGTCCAAAATTCGGATAGAGTACCTAGGAGGGATCACGTGTCTGATAACAACATTAGGGACCAACTGTCTAGGGGACGTCCCACCACCATAACAACCCCCAAATAGGACGTATTTGCTCACCAAGACAATTTGGGTTTTAAAGAGAATTGAACTAAATATTTATAGTTTTTAGAGCCAATACCCAAAACCGGACGAATTTGCTGACTTTTGCAATAATTAGTTTAACTGAGATTAGAAAACCAATTTGATATCTAATTTTGAGGCCAATGACAATATGGGGTTTAAATAAATCATATATAGTTATATGAGAATAAAGCACGTTGCTGATATATTTTCCGGGTTTAGTGTTTGGTGAACCACCCCAATCCCCAAAACACCCCTAAATCGGGCATATTTACCGACCATGTCAATGTGTTGAGCCTAAATGAAAGGTATTGGGGGGTAGACTAAGAATTGATATCCACTTTCGTAACCAATTTTCTGGGGTCTACCCCTTTCCCAAATACTCCACAAATAGCAATTTTTACTGATCATCGCAATATGGGGCTCAAATAATGGTATTTGGGAGTAGAATACGAATTTGATATCCAAATGTAGGACCATGTATTTGACAATATGTGACCATGACAATATGTGGCTCAAATGAAAGGTATTTGAGATTAGAAAACGAATTTGACAACCTATTTTGGCGACATGTGTTTGGGGGACGCCTCATCGTGTAAACATCCCTAAATCAATAGCAATATGGGGTTTAAATAAATGGTATTTGAAAGAAGAGCACGATGCTAATATTTTTTAGGGCCAAGTATCTGGGGGACCACCTCACCCCCGAAAACACCCCTAAATCAGATATCAAGAGAATATCGGGCTGAAATAAAGTATTTTAAGAATGGAGTACACCTTACATACAAGCTTAAATTCGTAGACCAATAATATGGGATTCAGATAAAGGCACTTATATTGTTAAACAGTTAGTCGAGCGATATACTATTTCCGTAGCATGGTATTTCACTAAAAGATCTTTAATCGTCAAAAATAAATATTCCAAGAAAAATTTTGTTACATATAAAGTAAAAGAAGGTGCAGCGGAACGGGCCCGGGTCAGCTAGTGTATGTCTATAAAACAAAACAGACACTTTACATGAAAAGGAGTTGATTTTGTAAATTGTGGCATTTCTAATTTACATAAAAAAGAAATAAAATACTAGAAAACACAATCTATTCACAAGTAATAGCGTGGTAAGTTCGGCCGGGCCGAATCTTATTTACCCGCCACAATGGACTGTATTTGTCGAGTTCTATGCGCGGTATCTCTTTTTAGGCAAACAAGGAATATTGAATAAGAACCGATATGCTGTTGGAGCTATATCAAGTTATAGTCCCATTTGGACCATAAATGAATGCTGAACATTGTAGATGTCAGTGTGTTATATTTCAGTTCATTTGGATAAGAATTGCGGCTTGTAGGCGCTCAAGAAGCAAAATCGGGAGATCGGTTTATATGAGAGCTGTATCAAGCTATCGATCGATTCAGAAAATATTGAACACGAAAGTTGAGGATCATGAGAGAAGCTGTTGTATCAAATTTCTGCCAAATCGGATGAGAATTGCGCCCTCCAAAGGCTTAAGAAGTCAAGATCCAGATCGGTTTATATGGCAGCTATATCATAACATGGACCGATATGGCCCATTTACTATCCCAACCGACCTACACTACTAAGAAGTATTTGTGCAAAATTTCAAGCGACTAGCTTTACTCCTTAGCGTGCTTTCGACAGACAGACGGACGGACGGACATGACTAGATTCTGTTCGATGCATTAAAAAATTAAAATATGATGCGTTCAGGCATGAGTTGCATTCGACCGCTGCAGATCTCTGGTATGGTTCAAATCGGCCAAGAACCTGACATTGCTCCTTTACAAACCGATCTCCCGATTTGACTTCGTGAGCCCTTGAAAGCCGCAATTTTTGTCCGATTTGGCTGAAATTTTGCACGTGGTGTTCTGTCATGGCTTCCAACGACTGTAGTATGGTCCAAATCGAGTTTAAGCCTGATATAGCTCCCATATAAACCGATCTCCGGATTTGACTTCTTGAGCCTCTGGAATCCACAACTTTGGCCCAATTTGGCTGAAATTTTAAAGGTAGTTTTCTTTAATGACTTTCAATAACTGTGCCGAGTACGGTTCAAATCGGTCTATAGCCTGAAATAGCTCCCATATAAACCCATCTCCCGTTTTGACTTCCTGAACCCTTACAATCCGAAATTTTTGTCCGATTTGGCTGAAATTTTGCACATAGTTTTATTTTATGACTTCCATGTGGTGTTCCGGTATGACTTCCTACAACTGTGCCAAGTACGGTCCAAAGCGGTCTATAACCTGGTATGGCTCCTATATAGACCGGTCTCCCGATTATCTTTGCTCGGTTCCTAGAAGCTTTAATTTTTGCTGGTTTGACAAAGTTTGGTATGTAGAATAAAATTATTGCCTTCAACTACATTTATTTTCTATAGATTTTTAGCAGAATCCAGATTCGGCCCGGCCAAATTTAGCACGTTTTTACTTTTCATACCCACCACCGAAGGATGGGGGTATATTTATTTTGTCATTCCGTTTGCAACACATCGAAATATCCATTTCCGACCCTATAAAATATATATATTATTGATCAGAGTAAAAATCTAAGACGATCTAGACATGTCCGTCCGTCTGTTGAAATCACGCTGCAGTTTTTAAAAATAGAGATATAGAGCTGAATCTTTGCACAGATTCTTTTTTTATCTATAAGTAGGTTAAGTTCGAAGATGGGCTATATCAGAGTATATCTTGATATAGCCCCCATATAGACCGATCGTCCGATTTAGGGTCTTAGGCCCATAAAAGCAAAATTTATCATCAGATTTTGGCTGAAATTTGGGACAGTGAGTTGTGTTAGGCCCTTTAACATCCTTCATCAATTTGTTCCAGATTTGGATATAGCTGCCATAAAAAAGCACATAAAAGCCACATTTATTATCCGATTTTGCTGAAATTTTGATCAGTGAGTTGTGTTAGGCCCTTCGGCATCCTTCGTCAATTTGGCCCAGATCGGTCCAGATTTGGATATAACTGCCATATAGACCGATCTTTCGGTTTTAAGTTTTGGGGCCATAAAAGGCGCATTTATTGTCCGATTTTGCCGAAATTTGAGACAGTGAGTTCCGTTAAGCTCTTCGATGTCCTTCTTCAATTTGGCCCAGATCGGTGCAGATTTGAATATAGCTGCGATATACACCGATCTCTCGATTTAAGGTTTTGGACCGCAGAGATTTGGAACAGTGCGTTGTGTTAGGCTTTTCGTCATACGTGTTGTATATGATTCAGACCGGTTTATTTTTAGTTATAGCTTCTAAAATGACCAATATTTAGTTATACACAATTGAACAATGACTTGTACCGATTAGTATTTGGTCCAAATCGGAACATATTTCGATATAACTGTTATGGGACCTATGGAATGGAATTTACACCGGTTGATGAAAGGTGGTTTACATATATACCCGAGGTGGTGGGTATCCAAAGTTCGGCCCGGCCGAACTTAACGCCTTTTTACTTGTTTAAACTTCCGTAAAGTATAAGTATTCCAAGATTTTGTAAATTTTAACTAAATTGAACTTAATTTATATATACCTAAATTAATGACTTGAGTAAACTAAATGTGAAAAAAAAATCTATGGCGCCAAACCATGTCCAATTTTACCATGATATGGTTGATTTTTAGTTAAATTAAAGGTCCCCTTTTTCTTAATATATTATAATACGTAAATGGCAACCACGACAAAAATACCAATAGGACGTAAATGTCGAACGGGAGACCCAATCCTAAAAATCTGCTTTCCACCAGGACTTGTGGGTCGATCGGAACAATATTGAATACATATATAAGGTTTATGAGCGATTCATACCCGAATCTATCCCTAAATTGCCATTCCTAAGAAGGCCGACCGAGACAAAATTGTACTCATATAAATGGTCTGGCAGAGTAAAGTATAAATCTAATATCTAATTTTGCAGAAGTGTCTAGGGGTAACCGATCACCTAAGAAACCCCCTGAAGCGATATGTTGGTCGATCGGGCTTAAATAGAGCTCGAATAAAAGTTCTTTAGAAGAAGTTAAAAATTTGATGAATCCAAGAAGGAACTGTGGGCCTCTAAAAATATATTTGATGTGGTACCTTTACGTCATGATTTTGAAAGAAGATATTTATTTATAAAATTCAATTAGTAAGTAAAATCGCATTAAGTTCGGCTTGAATGCCCACCACCTCGAATGTATAGATTAACCATCTTACATCATAATATGTTGAAAAATGCATAATTTATGAATCCATAACAGCTATATCTAAATATAGCTGTGGAGATCCGGGATATTAAGGAAGGCTAACACAAAATGATTTATCATTTTATTGTCTCAAGACTTTAAATCGGGAGATTGGTCTATATGCCAGCTATATCAAAATATGGGCCGATCTGGGCAATATTGAACACGAATGTCGAAGAGCCTAATACAGATCACTGTGTCAAACTTCAGCGAAATCGAGTAATAAACTTGATTTTATGGTCCAAAGAACTAAAAATGGAGAGATCGGTATATATGACAGCTATATCCAAATATAGCCCAATCTTGACCATGGGCCTTGTTGAAGGGCCTAACATAAATCATTGTGCTAAATTTCAGCGAAATCGGTTAATAAATTTTACTTTTACGGGGCTAAAACCTTAAATCGGGCGGTTGGTATATATGGCAGCTAAATCCAAATCGGTACTGATCTGAGCAGCAGAGATTTCGAGGAGCCCAGCACAATTCGCTATAACAAATTTCTGCGAAATCGAACAATAAATGCGCCAATACCTTAAACAGATATAAAGGGTGATTTTTTTGAGGTTAGGATTTTCATGCATCAGTATTTGACAGATCACGTGGGATTTCAGACATGGTGTCAAAGAGAAAGATGCTCAGTATGCTTTGACATTTCATCATGAATAGACTTACTAACGAGCAACGCTTGCAAATTATTGAATTTTATTACCAAAATCAGTGTTCGGTTCGAAATGTGTTCATTCACCGTAACGTTGCGTCCAACAGCATATTTGAAAAAATACGGTCCAATGATTCCACCAGCGTACAAACCACACCAAACAGTGCATTTTTCGGGATGCATGGGCAGTTCTTGAACGGCTTCTGGTTGCTCTTCACTCCAAATGCGGCAATTTTGCTTATTTACGTAGCCATTCAACCAGAAATGAGCCTCATCGCTGAACAAAATTTGTCAAAATTTTAACACATTTCGAACCGAACACTGACTTTGGTAATAAAATTCAATGATTTGCAAGCGTTGCTCGTTAGTAAGTCTATTCATGATGAAATGTCAAAGCATACTGAGCATCTTTCTCTTTGACACCATGTCTGAAATCCCACGTGATCTGTCAAATACTAATGCATGAAAATCCTAACCTCAAAAAAATCACCCTTTATTGGGCTATATCCAAATCTGGATCGTTCTGAGCAAATTTTAGCAAAAAGGAACCTAATACAACTCGCTTTACCAAATGTCAGCGAAATAGGCCAGTAAATGCGCCTTTAATGGACCTAAGGCCTTCAATAGAGAAATCGGTCTATATGGCAGCTAATTCAAATCTGAACCGATCTGAGCCGTATTAAACAAGGATATTAAGAGGCCTAACACAACTCACTGTACTAAATCTAAGCGAAATTGGATAATAAATGTGGCTTAAATGGACCTATGACCTTAAATCGGCAGGTCGGTATTTATGCGTGCTATATCAAAATATTATTTCGGACTACGGAGGCCACCGTGGCGCAGAGTTTAGCATGTTTGCCTATGGCGCTGAACGCCTGGATTCGAATCCTGGCCAAACTATCAGAAAGAAATTTCAGCGGTGGTTTTCGCCTCCTAATGCTGGCAGCATTTCGGAGGTGCTATTCCACGTAAAAACTTCTCTCCAAAGAGGTGTCGCTCTGCGGCACGCCGTTCGGATTCGGCTATAAAAAGGAGCTTAAACTCAAATCGGACTGTACTCATTGATATGTGAGAAATTTTTCCATGTTCCTTAGTGGAATGTTTATGAACAAAATTTGCATTTATATCTTGATATAGCCATCATATATACCGATCTAACGATTAAGGGTCTTAGGCCCATTAAAGCTTCATTTGTAATCCGATTTTGCCAAAATTTAAGACAGCGAGTTTTATTAGGCCTTCAATATCCTTGTTTAATACGGCCCATCCTTGAACTTAACCTGCCTATGGATAAAAAAAGAACCTGTGAAAAGTTTTGCTCAATATCTCTTTTTTTAAACACTGTGACATGATTTCAACAGACAGACGGACGGAATAGATTGTCTTAGATTTTTATGACGATAAAGAATTCATAATCGATTACCATGGTTCTTTATAAATTTTGATATTTTATATACATTGTTGTTATATTTGAATGTTTGTGTAAATTTCGATTTCTTCAAATATTCTATTATACGAAAGTATGAAAGAAGATAACAAATACTTTAGGGAAGCGTACGTCTAATAAGTGGATTATAAAATTTATTTTAAAAGTTTGACAAACAGTATGACAAGATTAATAAACCCATTCAAATCAATTTAAATTTCATGGAAGCCTTCCTAAATTTCCTCTCATATTATTTTTAGATTTGCTACAAATTTCGTTAATAAATAATTACCAACTGAAAAAGTAATTATAATAAATTAACTGGCAGACACATTAAGATTTTAACATGTTCAAACCACTACTTTCCATGAAGCAAGCTTGTTACTTTTGTGATGAATTTAGCAGAAATCATTCATAATCGATTACAAAGGTTCTTGAGCAACTGTAGTTAATTAAAATCCACAGCAGACTTTACAAAATTACCTTAACACAATTGATAAACATACCACCGCATATGTCATCAAAGTTCTTACTGAACAATTGCAAATATAGATGAAGGTATGCAATTAGATCAGCACTCAATGGACTAACAGGAATAAAGTACATCTTTACACACTCACGGATATTAATATGCATCCATACATGTGCGTAACTATATGCCCGGGCAACCAAAAGAAATATTGTCCCTATGATTATGTGGTGGCAGCATAACTTAATTAGTATTCAGTAGTAGATGTCAGAAGCTATGACTGTTAGTTACGTGGTCATATTGGCAAGTTGTTAAGGTAAGTGGATTTTGGCATGATGGGAATACGGTACATTGTAAACTTTTCCAGTTTAAGTTTATAATAGTGTCATCAAAATATATGTAGGTGAAAACAGTAATGGTTTGCTCTTTCAATTTATATTAAAGATGGAAATGCAAACTTGGCCATGATCATTTCATTAAGGAACAGGGGCAAACTTCTCATATATCATTGGCACGGCGTGCCAACGTGCGAGACTTCTTTGAGGAGAAGTTTTTACATGGCATAGTACCCCACAAATACAACTGCAAGTAACCGTTGTGTGGAGTGGACATGTTTTTATTTCGATCCTACAAAAAGAAATATTTTTACCCGAAATAGATACTTCCTACTACGTAAAAATTTTAAAGCCTTTCAGGGGAAGGCTCAAAATTGACTCTTAGGACCCAACAGCTGCGGTGGTGGCATCAGACCGTAGTATGTTGCCTGCCCCTCCTATAGGTGTGGGTGCCTTGGCACCTGCTGTCGAGAGTAATGCCTTAAGCGCACAACCATTCGTCAGTCTAACGAACGAAGAAGAGACGCACAAATCACAGGGATGCGCAATTTGTCCCCAACCTTTAAGCAAAGGTGGTGTTTCCGATTCAGACAGTGGCAGTGTCAATAAAACAGTCATCGCAGCCGAATCGAAAGATGAGGACAGCGGGATGACGACAGTTGTAAGCGAGGGCTTTGCTAAGCTAACAAGAGGTCCGAGAAAGCAATCCGGGGCACGACGAAGGAGACGGAGGAGTATGCAATAGCAACGCAATCGGGCCAAAGTGTAGGATGCTGATAGGAATATAATTGGCATTGCAAGCACTTCTACGGAAGCTGGAAGAGAGTTCCAGGCTTTCAAGTGCTCTGGAAAGACCAAGTCATCCCTCTCGCAATGGAGACTGCTGCAAGTTTCCTGCGGAGGGAGACAAGGCCAGAACAGGAACGAAGGAAGCGCGCACAGCTCGGAGTCTTCATGGAAGACACAGTAATACAGTTATAACGGAAGGGAAAGAAGGTCGCTGAAAATGATGGGGAGCCGCCCTCTTACGCCATAGTGGCAAGGAAACACAACAAAGTTAAGATGACGCATGCAGTCATCGCTATCGGCAGTGCTTCCGGTCAAGTAATGGGCAGAAAATTCGCGACGGAACCCAAGGTATGGTCGCGGAGATATTAGAAGTCATCCACAGAGAGCAGAAGGAAGAAGGAATTTTCCTTTTGGAGGGGATTAATCAAGTCTCCGTGAAAATTTTGACTAAGAATACAATCATGTGATTTTACGGGCGGCCAAGGCTGCCTTTTTCAGGATTGGGACGACCAGGATAGGCAAAGATTCTCCTCAGGGGGTCAGCTCGCATTTTTTCAAAATCGAAAATTGGCAAAATTCTTTTTTTTACTGTTAAATTAATAAAGATACCTCAAACTTTTTTTTGGAAATTGCGATAGCTTCTAGGCACAGGACCTGGCTCATCGGCGGTCATATTTGGTTAAAGTTAGAGCAGAATTTTGTACTGCTCCTCAACAGACTATTTATAGGCCGATCCTAATCTTTCAAAGCCTTCAAAATGTGGTTGTCCTTGCGAAAATCTTAGTTTTTTGGTGATAGTTTTGGCTTCAGCTTCAGTATTTTGGTGAAATTTGTTCTTTTGCGCTCATTCTTATTTGATCACAATCTAGTTGTATGATTTCAACAGGTTATTGTTTGTGTCGGTCAATTGGTTTTAAATGACTTTTATTTACATAAAATTGTATGCAAATACATTAAACAAGTAAGAGCGTGCTCGGACGAGCCGAATCTTATATACCCTCCACCATGGATCACATTTGTCGAGTTCTTTGTGCGGTATCTCTTTTTAGGCAAACAAAGAATAATGAAAAAGAACAGTTATGTTAATGGTGCTATATCAAGTTCGGAGCATAAATTTATTGAATGTTGAACATTGCAGAAGTCATTGTGAAATATTTCAGTCCATTCGGATAAGAATTGCGCCTTGTAGTGGCTCAAGAAGAAAAATCGGGAGATCGGTTTATATGGGAGCTGTATCAATCAAAGGATCGATTCAGACTATATTAGACACATATGTTGAAGCTCCTAAGAAAAGTACAAAATTTGTGCCAAATCGGATGAGAATTACGCCCTCTAGAGACTCAAAAAATCAATATCCCCGAACGGTTTATATGGCAGCTATATCAGGTTATGAACCGATTTAGACCATGCTGGAAGTAATAGTTGGAAGTAATACCAAAACACCTCACGCAAAATTTCAGCCAAATCGGATGAGAATTGCGCCCTTTAGCGGCTCAAAAAGTCATGATCCAATATCGGTTTATATAGCAGCTATATCAGGTTATGTACCGATTTGAACCACACTTGTCACAGTTTGTATAGCGAAAGACGTTATACAAAATTTCAGCCAATCCGGATAAGAATTACGCCCTCTAGAGGCTCAAGATCCCAGATCGGTTTATACGACAGCTATATCAGGTTATGGACCGATTTGAACCATAATCAACACAGTTGTTGGAAATCACACCAAACACGTCATCCAAATTTTAGCCCAATCGGATAAGAATTGCGTCGTCTAGTGGCTCAAGAGGTCAAGATCCAGGATCGGTTTATATGGCAGCTATATCAAAACATGGACCGATATGGCCCATTTACAATCCCGTCCGACCTATGCTAATAAGGTATTTGTGCAAAATTTCAAGCGGATAGCTTTACTCCTTCGAAAGTTAGCGTGCTTTCGACAGACAGACGGACGGACGGAAAGACGGACATGCCTAGATCGACTTAAAATGTCATGACAATGAAGAATATATATATATTGTGGGGTCTCAGACGAATATTTCGAGGAGTTACAAACAGAATATCAAAATTAGTATACCCCCAGCCTATGGTGGAGGGTATAATAAAAAACAAGTAAAAGCGTGCTAAGTTCGGCCGGGCCGAATCTTATATACCCTCCACCATGGATCGCATTTGTCGAGTTGTTTTCCCGGCATCTTTTCTTAGGCTAAAAAGGATATAAGAAAAGAGTTGCTCTGCTTTTAAAACGATATCAAGATATGGTCCGGTTCCGACCACAATTAAATTATATGTTGGAGACCTGTGTAAAATTTCAGCCAATTCGTATAAGAATTGCGCACATTGGGGCTCACGAAGTAAAATAGAGAGAACGATTTATATGGGATCTGTATCGGGCTATAGACCGATTCAGACCATAATAAACACGTTTGTTGATGGTCATGAGAGGATCCGTCGTACAAAATTTCAGGCATATCGGATAATAATTGCGACCTCAAGGGGTCAAGAAGTCAAGATCCCAGATCGGTTTATATGGCAGCTATATCAGGTTATGAACCGATTTGAACCTTATTTGACACAGTTGTTGAAAGTAAAAATAAAATACGTCATGCAAAATTTCAGCCAAATCGGATAGGAATTGCGCCCTCTAGAAGCTCAAGAAGTCAAATCCCCAGATCTGTTTATATGACAGCTATATCAGGTTATGGACCGATTTCAACCATACTTGGCATAGTTGTTGGATATCATGACGAAATACTTCGTGCAAAAATTCGTTCAAATCGGATAAGAATTGTGCCCTCTAGAGGCTCAAGAAGTCAAGACCCAAGATCGGTTTATATGGCAGCTATATCAGGTTATGAACCGATTTAAACCATACATGGCACAGTTGTTGGATATCATAACAAAACACGTCGTGCAAAATTTCATTTTGATCGGATAAGAATTGCACCCCCTAGAGGCTCAAGAAGTCAAGACTTAAGATCGGTTTATATGGCAGCTATATCAGGTTATGGACCGATTTAAACCATACTTGGCACAGTTGTTGGATATCATAACGAAACACGTCGTGCAAAATTGCGCACGCTAGAGGCTCAAGAAGTCAAGACCTAAGATCGGTTTATACGGCAGCTATATCAGGTTATATACCGATTTGAACCATACTTGGCACAGTTGTTGGATATCATAACAAAACACGTCGTGCAAAATTTCATTCTGATCGGATAAGAATTGCGCACTCTAGAGGCTCAAGAAGTCAAGACCCTAGATCGGTTTATATGGCAGCTATATCAAAACATGGACCGATATGGCCCATTTACAATACCAACCGACCTACACTTATAAGAAGTATTTGTGCAAAATTTCAAGCGGCTAGCTTTACTCCTTCGGAAGTTAGCGTGCTTTCGACAGACAGACGGACGGACGGACGGACGGACGGACGGACGGACATGGCTAGATCGACATAAAATGTCGCGACGATCAAGAATATATATACTTTATGGGGTCTCAGACGAATATTTCGAGTAGTTACAAACAGAATGACGAAATTAGTATACCCCCCATCTTATGGTGGAGGGTATAAAAAGGAGGTAGAACTAGAAATCTGAAATACGAAGAGATTTCCACGTTATTGCAATTTTAAGCATTTTTCTTCCATTGCCGCCTAATTTTTAATCGGTAGAAGAAATAAATAAATAGTTGATGTCAAATGACCTATCGACAACCGTAAGTGTAATATAAAACTTTCTCTCATAGTTAAGTGTGTGCCGACTAATATATTTTAACATATTTCCGTACTTAAGGACTGTATCCAATTCTACGGTCAAAGCCTAAAGAACTAATAAATTTCTACTACAATCAACGTTGCATGCTATAGAATGAGAGATTTCGACCATAACTCACTATGAGCTTCGTATCAATTGCCTTAAATACTGTATTCTGAATTATGAAATTCCAAGGAAAAAACGGAATGGATTAATTTTAAATAATTATTATAAAATGTAATTTAATCTAGGTAATTCGGCCTTTAAAGAAAATGTCATTAATCAATTAAATACGAATGGGTAGAAAAATTCCTAAGAATGGAGCTGTCAAAAAAATTACAGCTCAAGCTAGGAAAGAGGTATCCTAATGAAATTTGGATAACTAATTAACCACTAAAATTAGTTAAAAAAAACTATTTTTCCCGTGATATAAGGTCATGTTTTTTTGGCAAATTGGTTTGCCGAAAGTCGGCAATTTTTATACCCGCCACCGAAGGATAGGGGTATATTCATTTTGTCATTCCGTTTGCAACACATCGAAATATTCATTTTCGACCCTATGAAGTATATATATTCTTGATCAGCGTAAAAATCTAAGACGATCTAGACATGTCCGTTCGTCTGTTCGTCTGTCTGTTGAAATCACAATACAGTCTTTAAAAATAGAGATATTGAGCTGAAACTTTGCACAGATTCTTTTTTTTTTGTCCATAAGCAAGTTAAGTTCGAAGATCGGCTGTATCGGACTATATCTTGATATAGCCCCCATATAGACCGATCCGCTCATTTAGGGTCTTAGGCCCATTAAAGTCACATTTATTATCCAATTTTGCTGAAATTTGGAACAGTGAGTTGTGTTAGGCCCTTCGACGACAGATCGGTTTAGATTTGGATATAGCTGCCATATAGACCGATCCCCCAATTTAGTGTCTTAGGCCCATAAAAGCCACATTTATTATTCGATTTCGCTGAATTTGGGGACAGTGAGTTGGGTTAGGCCCTTCGACAACCTTCGTCAATTTGGCCCAGATCGGTCCAGATGTAGACATAGCTGCCATATAGAGCGATCTATCGAGTTAAGGATTTTTGTCCATAAAAGATGCATTTATTGTTTAATTTCGCTGAAATTTTTGACAGTGAGTTGTGTTGGGCCTTTCGACATCTATCTTCACATTGGCCCAGATCGGTTCAAACTTGGATGTAGCTGCCATATTGGCTCTCTAGATTTCAAGTCTTCGCCCCATTTAAGGCGCATTTATAATCCGATTTTGCTGAAATTTGACACAGTGACCTATGTTACACTTTTCGACATCCGTGTCATATATGGTTCAAATAGGTATATATGTGGATGTGGCTACCAAAAATACCAATATTTTGTTCTACAAAAATTCTTGGTTAGTTATATCTTGTTATATTTGAGGGTTTTTATATTAAAACAAGTAAAAGCGTGCTATGTTCGGCCGGGCCGAATCTTATATACCCTCCACCATGGATCGCTTTTGTCGAGTTCTTTTCCTGGCATCTCTTCTTAGGAAAAAAAGGATATAAGTAAAGATTTGCTCTGCTATTAGAGCGATATCAAGATATGGTCCGGATTGGACCACAATTAAATTATATGTTGGAGACCTATGTAAAATGTCAGCCAATTCGAATAAGAATTGCTCCTTTTGGGGGCTCAAGAAGTAAAATAGAGAGATCAATTTATATCAGGCTATAGACCGATTCAGACCATAATAAACACGTATGTTGATGGTCATGAGAGGATCCGTCATACAAAAGGCAAATCAGATAATAATTGCGACCTCTAGAGGCTCAAGAAGTCAAGATCGCAGATCGATTTATATGGCAGCTATATCAGGTTATTAACCGAATTGAACCATACTTGGCACAGTTGTTGGATATAATAACAAACTACTACGTGCAAAATTTCATTCCAATTAGATAAGAATTGCGCACTCTAGAGGCTCAAGTAGTCAAGACCCAAGACCGGTTTATATGGCAGCTATATCAGGTTATGTACCGATTTCAACCATACTTAGCACAGTTATTGGATATAACAACAAAATACTTCGTGCAAAAATTCATTTAAATCGGATAGGAATTGCGCACTCTAGAGGCTCAAGAAGTCAAGACCCAAGATCGGTTTATATGGCAGCTATTTCAAAACATGGACCGATATGGACCATTTACAATCCCAACCGACCTACACTAATAAGAAGTATTTGTGCAAATTTCAAACGGCTAGCTTTACTCCTTCGAAAGTTAGCGTGCTTTCGAAAGACAGAAAGACGGACGGATAGACGGACAGACGGACATGGCTAGATCGACATAAAATGTCACGACGACCAAGAATATATATAATTTATGGGGTCTCAGACGAATGTTTCGAGAAGTTACAAACAGAATTACGAAATTAGTATACCCCCATCCTATGGTGGAGGGTATAAAAAAATCATTAAAATATAGTCTTTGAAAAATTTATTATATATTTATTTATTGAAATTTTGTGTTCAGGAAAAATGTAATGAAATTTTGTATTTAAAAGAATAATTTCAAGGGTGTCCGGCCTGGGCTGAAGAGAATGTTACCCTATATTATTAATTTTTTTTTGTTTAGGAAAAATTGTGACGATGTTTTGTCTTCAAAAATGATACGCTGAAATTTTGTCATTAGAAAAAATTTCGTGAAAATTTAGTGCTTAATTAAAAAAATATTGAGTGGTCCTGGTCTGATCAAAACGTTGTCTCTGTACAATATTATAAATATGAAATTTTTTAATTTTAAAAAGTTTTACTAAAATTTTGTGTTTTGAATACATTTAATGTTTTTATACCCACCACCGAAGGATGGAGGTATATTCATTTTGTCATTCCGTTTGCAACACATCGAAATACCCATTTCCGACCCTATAAAGTATATATATTCTTGATCAGCGTAAAAATCTAAGACGATCTAGCCATGTCCGTCCGTCTGTCCGTCTGTCTGTTGAAATCACGCTACAGTCTTTAAAAATAGAGATATTGAGCTGAACTTTTGCACAGATTCTTTTTTTGTCCATAAGCAAGTTAAGTTCGAAGATGGGCTATATCGGACTATATCTTGATATAGCCCCCATATGGACCGATCCGCCGATTTAGGGTCTTAGGCCCATAAAAGCCACATTTATTATCCGATTTTGCTGAAATTTGGGGCAGTGAGTTGTGTTAGGCACTTCGACATTCTTCGTCATTTTAGCTCAGATCGGTCCAGATTTGGATATAGCTGTCATATAGACCGATCCTCCGATTTAGGGTCTAAGGCCCATAAAGCCACATTTTTTATCCGATTTCGCTGAAATTCGGGACAGTGAGTTGTGTAAGGCCCATCGACATTCATCGTTAATTTGGCTTAAATCGGTCTAGATTTGGATATAGCTGCCATATAGACCGATCCTCCGATTTGTGGTGCTAGGCCCATAAAAGGCACATTTATTGTCCGATTTTGCTGAAATTCGGGACAGTGAGTTGTGTTAGGCCCTTTGACATATTTCTTCAATTTGGTCCAGCTGCCATATAGACCGATTTCTTGATTTATGGTTTTGGGCCCATAAAATGCTCATTTATTATCCGATGTTGCCGAAATTTGGGACAGTGAGTTAATTTAAGCCCCTTGACATACTTCTGCAATATCGCACAGATCGGTCCAGATTTACATATAGCTGCCATATAGACCGATATCTAGGTTTTAGGTTTTGGGGCCATAAAATGCGATGTCGCTGAAATTTGAGACAATGAGTTCGGTTAGGCTCTTCGACGTCCTTCCTTAATTTTGCCCAGATCGGTCCAGATTTGAATATAGCTGCCATATAGACCGATCTCTCGACTTAATGTTTTGGGCCCATAAAAGCGACATTAATAGTCCGATTTTGCTGAAATTTGGGACAGTGCTTTGTGTTAGGCTCTTCGTCATTTTTATGCAACTTGACCCAAATCAGTCCCGATTTGGATATAGCTGCCATGTAGACCGATATCTCGATTTAATGTCTTGGCCCCATAAAAGGCACATTTATAATCCGATTTCACTGAAATTTGGCACAGTGACTTATGTTAGGCTTTTCGACATCCGTGTCGTATATAGTTCAGATCGGTTTATTTTTAGATATAGCTAATCTACTTATTAGTATTTGGTCCAAATCGGAACATATTTGGATATAACTGATATGGGACATAAGGTATAAAACTTTCACCGAATTTTGGTGAAAGGTGGTTTACATATATACCCAAGGTGGTGGTGGTGGTGGTGGCCCGGCCGAACTTAACGCCTTTTTACTTGTTTTTATTTTTTTTATTTTTATAGACAAAGTGCAACATGAGGATAATACAATAGGTTCAGAGAACATGTTGTCTTGGTATAGGCGGAACAATGAAGACCACACCTACCAGGGCACTGAAGACTATTTTAGATATCCGGCCCACAAACATACACAATAATTATAAGGAAGTCACTGATGCTATCAGACTTAAGGGGATGGGAGAATGGATAGAAGAAATGAGCAGGTAATGTCATCGCTTTATTGACGAGGCGACGAAAGGAAACCTGGAAGAAATGGAAGAGGTTTCCGATCGGATACCTGCCCGTTTCGTGGCTAACAGTCACCGACACTTAGGCATAATACCACACATAAATTAACTTAGGGACGGTGTATGGGAACCAATTACGGATTTTCTAAGTAGCATGGAATTTCTGACTTAGATTTTCTTCTTTGAGGTTAGTTTTTAGTATTTAGAGGGCCGATTAACATCCGCAGTCTCTTTTCAACCTAATCTAACCTAACCCGATAAATTTCGTCAGCATTACGAGAGTAACCACCGATGAAAATTCTTCTCAAGTTCTCGCTAGGATTCGAACCCAGGAGTTCGCGTTATTGGTAGGCATGCTAACATCTGTTCAACAGTGGCCCAGGGATTATAAATAAGACTGGCAAAACAGTATTGAAAGCAAGTTAAAAAGGTTATTTGCGTAGCCAAAAGGTACCAATTTTGTACTCCACATGTTCGTAACTTTTTCTCATAACTTAAACGTATACAAATTAAATGTCTATGTCTATGAGTGCAGTTTGATTCAAGATTTTAGTTAAATGATAAGGAACTTAATCGTTATAGCCGAGTCTTAACTCGGACTATAGCTTGAGATAGCTTCCATATAGACCGATCTGCTAATTTTACCTCTTGAAGGCGCATAGAGCGCACAGAGCGCATATTGCAATAAATTGCTTTTAAACTAGGAATAATGAGATGCATTAGTCTTTTCTATATCATTTCCAAATATGGTCTATATAGATCTACATTTCGACGTAGCTTCCATGCAGACCGAACAGATTTTAGTTCTTGGAGCATATTTTTCATACGATTTCAATATAGTTGTTATTAAAATTAGCACCTCCTAATGATGTTCTAAGTACTTTTATATAGGCTCACATTTCAATGTAGCCATCATAAAAACCAATTACGTAACGTGCACGATGTGCTCACGAAGGGCTCATTTATTCGATTTCGATGAATATGGTGAGTATGGTTCACAGAGGTTTACAACCAACATCTTAATTATACCCTCCACCATAAGATGGGGGGTATACTAATTTCGTCATTCTGTTTGTAACTACTCGAAATATTCGTCTGAGACCCCATAAAGTATATATATTCTTGATCGTCGCGACATTTTATGTCGATCTAGCCATGTCCGTCCGTCTGTCCGTCCGTCCGTCCGTCTGTCTGTCGAAAGCACGCTAACTTCCGAAGGAGTAAAGCTAGCCGCTTGAAATTTTGCACAAATACTTCTTATTAGTGTAGGTCGGTTGGTATTGTAAATGGGCCATATCGGTCCATGTTTTGATATAGCTGCCATATAAACCGATCTTGGGTCTTGACTTCTTGAGCCTCTAGAGGGCGCAATTCTTATCCGATTGGAATGAAATTTTGCACGACGTGTTTTGTTATGATATGCAACAACTGTGCCAAGTATGGTTCAAATCGGTCCATAACCTGATATAGCTGCCATATAAACCGATCTTGGGTCTTGACTTCTTGAGCCTCTAGAGTGCGCAATTCTTACCCGATCAGAATGAAATTTCGCACGACGTGTTTTGTTATGATACCCAACAACCTTGCCAAGTATGGTTTAAATCGGTTCATAACCTGATATAGCTGCCATATAAACCGATCTTGGGTCTTGACTTCTTGAGCCTCTAGAGGGCACAGTTCTTATCCAATTTAAATGAATTTGTGCACAAAGTATTTGGTTATGATATCCAACAAATGTACCAAGTATGGTTGAAATCGGTCCATAACCTGATATAGCTGTCATATAAACAGATCTGGGGATTTGACTTCTTGAGCTTCTAGAGGGCGCAATTCCTATCCGATTTGGCTGAAATTTTGCATGACGTATTTTATTTTTACTTTCAACAACTGTGTCAAATAAGGTTCAAATCGGTTCATAACCTGATATAGCTGCCATATAAACCGATCTGGGATCTTGACTTCTTGACCCCTAGAGGTCGCAATTATTATCCGATATGCCTGAAATTTTGTACGACGGATTCTCTCATGACCATCAACAAACGTGTTTATTATGGTCTGAATCGGTCTATAGCCCGATACAGATCCCATATAAATCGTTCTCTCTATTTTACTTCGTGTGCCCCAATGGGCGCAATTCTTATACGAATTGGCTGAAATTTTACACAGGTCTCCAACATATAATTTAATTGTGGTCCGAACCGGACCATATCTTGATATCGTTTTAATAGCAGAGCAACTCTTTTCTTATATCCTTTTTTGCCTAAGAAGAGATGCCGGAAAAAGGACTCGACAAATGCGATCCATGGTGGAGGGTATATAAGATTCGGCCCGGCCGAACTTAGCACGCTTTTACTTGTTTTGAGTTAGTAAAAGGTTCATAAGTTTACGGCATAAAGTTTCTGAACAAAAGTTTGATCCGGCTAAACGCAATGCTATTTTACTTGTTCTAGTGATTGGCAAATGCCGTTTCTGGAAGTATATTCTTCATCAGTGGAGCTGAATCTAGTATCTCCTGGCGGAATTTTTAGGTTTATATCATTGATAATATTAAGGAAATACTTGAAGACTAAACAAGTAAAAGCGTGCTAAGATCGGCCGGGCCGAATCTTATATACCCTCCACCATGGATCGCATTTGTCGAGTTCTTTTCCCGGCATCTCTTCTTAGGCAAAAAAAGGATATGAGAGAAGATTTGTTCTGCTATTAGAGCGATATCAAGATATGGTCCGGTTTGGACCACAATTACATTATATTGGGTTGCCCTAAAAGTAATTGCGGATTTTTTAAAAGAAAGTAAATGCATTTTTAATAAAACTTAGAATGAACTTTAATCAAATATACTTTTTATACACTTTTTTTCTAAAGCAAGCTAAAAGTAACAGCTGATAACTGACAAAAGAAAGAATGCAATTACAGAGTCACAAGCTGTGAAAAAATTTGTCAACGCCGACTATATGAAAAATCCGCAATTACTTTTTGGGCAACCCAATATATTGGAGACCTGTGTCAAAGGGTGCAATTCAAGAAGTAAAATAGAGAGATCGATTAATATGGGAGCTGTATCGGGCTATAGACCGATTCAGACCATAACAAACATGTATGTTGATCGTCATGAGAAATCCGTCGTACAAAATTTCAGGCAAATCCGATGATAATTGCAACATCTAGAGGGTCAAGAAGTCAAGATCGCAGATCTGTTTATATGGCGGCTAAATCAGGTTATGAACCGATTTAAACCTTATTCGACACAGTTGTTGAAAGTAAGAATAAAATACGTCATGCACAATTTCATTCAAATCGGATAGGAATTGCACCCTCTAGAAGCGCAAGAAGTCAAGTCGCCAGATCTGAACGGTTTATATGGCAGCTATATCAGGTTATTAACCGATTTCACAGTTATTGGATATCATAACAAAACACGTCGTGCAAAATTTTAGCCAAATCGGACCAGAATTGCACACTCTAGAGGCTCAAGAAATCGAGACCCAAGATCTGTTTATATGGCAGCTATATCAGGTTCTGAACCGATTTGAACCATACTTAACACAGTTGTTGGATATCATAACAAAACACGTCGTGCAAAACTTCATTCCAATCGGATAAGAATTGCGCACTTTAGAGGCTCAAGAAGTCAAGACCCAAGATCGGTTTATATTACAGCTATATCAGGTTATGAACCGAATTGAACCATACTTGGCACAGTTTTTGAATATTATAACAAAACACGTCATGTAAAATTTCATCCCAATCGGATTAGAATTGCGCACTTTAGAGACCCAAGAATTCAAGACCCAAGATCGGTTTATATGGCAGCTATATCAAAACATGGACCGATATGGACCATTTACAATACCAACTGACCTACACTAATAAGAAGTATTTGTGCAAAAATTTCAAGCGGCTAGCTTTACTCCTTCGGAAGTTTACGTGCTTTCGACAGACGGATGCCGATAGGTAATGCTAATTCTAATTATGGAATTATAACTCTTTCTTTTCTTCAGTCTTTGAATATATATTATGAACAAGTAAAAGCGTGCTAAGTTCGGTCGGGCCGAATCTTATATACCCTCCACCATGGATCGCATTTGTCGAGTTCTTTTCCCGGCATCTCTTCTTAGGCAAAAAAGGATATAAGAAAAGAGTTGCTCTGCTATTAAAACGATATCAATATATGGTCCGGTTCGGACCACAATTAAATTATATGTTGGAGACCTGTGTAAAATTTCAGCCAATTCGTATAAGAATTGCGCCCATTGGGGCTCACGAAGTAAAATAGAGAGAACGATTTATATGGGATCTGTATCGGGCTATAGACCGATTCAGACCATAATAAACACGTTTGTTGATGGTCATGAGAGGACCCGTCGTACAAAAATTTCAGGCATATCGGATAATAATTGCGACTTCTAGGGGTCAAGAAGTCAAGATCCCAGATCGGTTTATATGGCAGCTATATCAGGTTATGAACCGATTTGAACCTTATTTGACACAGTTGTTGAAAGTAAAAATAAAATACGTCATGCAAAATTTCAGCCAAATCGGATAGGAATTGCGCCCTCTAGAAGTTCAAGAAGTCAAGACTCAAGATTGGTTTATATGACAGCTATATCAGGTTATGGACCGATTTGAACCATACTTGGCACAGTGGTTGGATATCATAACGAAATACTTGGTGCCAAAAATTCATTCCAATCGGATAAGAATTGCGCACTCTAGAGGCTCAAGAAGTCAAGACCCAAGATCGGTTTATATGGCAGCTATATCAGGTTATGGACCGATCTGAACAATACTTAGCACAGTTGTTGGATATAATAACGAAACACGTCGTGCAAAATTTCATCCCAATTGGGTAAGAATTGCGCACTCTAGGGGCTCAAGAAGTCAAGACCCAAGATCGGTGTATATGGCAGCTATATCAGGTTATGGACCGATTTGAACCATACTTGGCACAGTTGTTGGATATCATAAAAGAATACGCCATACAAAATTTCATTCCAATCGGATAAGAATTGCGCACTCTAGAGGCTCAATAAGTCAAGACCCAAGATCGGTTTATATGGCAGCTATATCAAAACATGGACCGATATGGCCCATTTACAATACCAACCGACCTACACTAATAAGAAGTATTTGTGCAAAATTTCAAGCGGCTAGCTTTACTCCTTCGGAAGTTAGCGTGCTTTCGACAGACAGACGGACGGACGGACAGACGGACGGACGGACAGACGGACGGACATGGCTAGATCGACATAAAATGTCACGACGATCAAGAATATATATACTTTATGGGGTCTCAGACGAATATTTCGAGTAGTTACAAACAGAATGACGAAATTAGTATACCCCCCATCTTATGGTGGAGGGTATAAAAATGGTTATTTTCCGGAAAAGTATCAAATGGCTCGTGGGAGTACCGTGATACTTTCGGTGATCAAATAAAGTACCAAAGCATCAAAGTTATCATCTCTGCAGTGGCCTCCTTATATTAAAGATATGGCAGCAAAACGGATCCTCCAAAACCCTTATATTGACGCAAACTAAGAGGATTGGTTAATATAAACGGTATATCAAACATTTCGACTTTTAATGACTATTTTGCATTACATGTAGCCTGCGCGAGGAGGCATCTGGTTATGAAATAGCGGCAAGCACCATTAATGTACTATATGAACGTGAAGACAAATGCAAGACTAATCTTGGTTCGCAATTTCACTACAACACACCTAAAAATATCCCCTTTCTGGACATATTTACCGACCATTGTACTATAATACTAAAATGAAAGAATTGCACCTAGAATTGCGCTCTCTTGAGGCTGAAGAAGTCAAGACCTAAGATCGGTTTATATGGCAGATATATCAAAACATGGACGGATTTGGCCCATTTACAATTCATTCCGACCTACCCTAATAAAAAGTAGTGCCTAACTTTATTCTTTCGAAAGTTAGCGTGCTTTCGACAGACAGACGGACGGACATGGTTAGATCGACTAAAAATGTCATGACGATCAAGAATATATATACTTTATGGGTTCTAAGATGAATATTTCGAGGTGTTACAAACAGAATGACGAAATTAGTATACCCCAATCCTATTATGGAGGGTATACAAATTTATTTATGTTTGTTTGTCGGTTTGTTGGTTTGTTTTTCTATTCAATATAGAATCAAAAACGGCTGAGCCGATTTTTTTTAGGTTGGTCTGGAAGGGACAATATACTTTTTTGATTTCGGAAGTGGACCGATCGGTATAGCTTGGAAAGTATTGGAGAGTAGAATTCAAATATGATAATAAAAATTGGTTCAAAGTACACAGGGGACCACTACTGTTCCGAAACCCCCCAAAAAAGAGTTACTGGACGTCCATTTTAATATTGGACTTAAACTAAAGCTATTCGGGAGTAGATTTTGGACTGAGCAAGCAGATGAGGAGCAAAGTCACCTCTCAACGGACAACAATTACAGTATATAACCTGTGGTGTTATATTGCTCCGAAGCATGGATACTTGCGAAAGTAGATGAGGCTGTACTTGGATTGTTTGCGAGAAAAATTCTCCGTAATATATATGGATCAGTTTGCATTAATGGATAATTTAGGCGTCGTATGAACCACGAGCAGTATGAGCTGCATGACGACGATAGCATAGTTAAACGCGTCAAAATAAAACGTTTCCGTTCGCTGAGTCATGTTGTCAGTATGGATGAAGAAGCTCCAGCAAAGAAGTGTTTTGAAAACGCAAGAAAACGCAAAAGGTGAGAGAAAAAGAAGATTGAGGTGCTTGGGCATCTATTCCACGTTCGGCTAGAAGAATAAATTTTCTGTAATGGCCAAATGGGTAATCCACCATGGATTGCGTTCACACTTGTCTGTTGCTCAGTTCCTTTTTATAGGCAGCAAACTAATAAGAATAAATCCCTATGTTTATACCCTGCACCACCACTGTGGTACAGGGTATTATAAGCAGGTACAGGGTATTATTTGTGCATTTGCTTGTAACGCTAAGAAGGAGAACAGCGAGACCTATTAATAAGTATACCGATCGACTCAGAATCACTTTCTGATTCCATTTAGCCATGTCCGTCTGCCGTCTGTGAGTCCATGTATTCTTGTAATCAAGGTACAGGTCGTACTTGGCACAATTTTCAACCGATCCATACAAAATCGTTTAGCTACTGATTTTAACATATCTGCAAGATTTCATTAAAATCGGTTCAGATTTGGATATAGCTCCGCGTATATTTATTGCAGGATTTGTACTTATATGGCCGTAGAAAGAACAATAATTTTCAAACGATATGTTCGAAAACAATTCGGTTCAGATTAAGATATAGCCCTCATATACATATATTTATTGCCCGAATATATAATTGAAAGGTAGCTGTAGAGTATTAAATAGTCGGTTAAAATAACTTCCTGTAGGTGCTCAAAATGTCAAATCAAAAGATCAGTTTATATAGGAGCTATATCATGTAATAGACCCATTTGGGCAATACTTGGTTTAGCAGTCGATGGTCAGTACGTGCCATGGTAAAAATTTCCAATTCGGATAAGAATTCGTCGGCCTAATTCTGGTGTTCCATGCGGCATTTTGTGCAATCGAGAAAAACGCACTTTAACTAGGAGTTTCAATTATTCAAAACTGGGTCGTAAAAGATGGTTGTTTTTATACAATCCACCATAGGATGGGGAAATACTAATATCGTCATTATGTTTGTAACATCGCGAAAAATACGTCTAAGACCCCATAAAGTGTATATATTCTTGATCTTCATGACATTTTAAGTCGATATAGCCATGTCCGTCCGTCTGTCTGTCGAAAGGACGCTAATCCTCGAAAGAATAAAGCTAGGCGCTTGAGATTTTGCATAAATACTTTTATTAGTGTAGGTCGGTTGGGATTGTAAATGGGCCAAATCGGTCCATGTTTTAATATAGCTGATATATAAACCGATCTTGGGTCTAGACTTCTTGAGTCTCTAGTGGGCGCAATTCTCATCCGATTTGACTGAAATTTAGCATGAGGTGTTTTGTAATGACTTCCAACAACTGTGCTTAGTATGGCTCAAATCGGTCAATAAACTGGTATAGCTGTCATATAAACCGATACTGGGTCTTGACTTATTCAGGTTTTAGAGGGTGCAATTCTTATTAATTATTATTTGGCTGTAATTTTGCGGCTTGACTTCTTGAGCCACTATATGGCGCAATTCTAGTCCGATTTGAAATTTTGCTCGTAGTGTTTTGGTATCACTTCCAACAACTGTGCTAAGTATGATTCAAATCGGTTCATAATATGGTATAGCTGTCATATAAGCCGATCTTGTATCTTGACTTCTTGAGCCAATACAAGGCGCAATTCTCATTTGATTTGGCAGAAATTTTGCATAAGGTTTTTTATTATGACTTCCAATAACTGTGCATAGTATCGGCATCGGTACATAACCTGATATAGCTGCCATATAAACAGATCTTGGGTCTTGACTTATTCAGCTTTTAGAAGGCGCAATTCTTATTTGTTATTATTTGGTTGTAATTTTACACGTGCTGGTTTGGTGTCATTTCCAATCAGTGTGCTAAGTACGATTGAAATCGGTTAATAACCTGGTATAGCTGCCACATAAACTGATCTTGGGTCTTGACTTCTTGAGCCACTAGAGCATGAAGTGTCAATTCTATCTACCGACAACCAAAGATCACCATTACAAATCCACTGTCACTCCCAAGTGATATCTAAAATACCAGAAAACCAGTAAGGAAGGGTAAAAGTCGGGTGGTGCCGACTGTATAATAATCTACACCTACCCTATAAGTACAATGTGGGAGCTATATCCAATTTTGAACCATTTTCGATGGACCTCGGCGAGCAAAAATATGTTCAAACTGTAATAACTACGGTTGACACATGACAACACTATTGCAAATTACCCAAAATCTGACGAACATATATATGGGAGCTATAACTAATACTGAACCGATTTCCATGAAATTACCCAGTAATGTCGAGAGCCATTAGAAAATCCTTCCTACAAAATTTGGAGCCATGACCATTTTATTGCATTATTAATGCAAATCTTACGAACATATATATGGGAGCTATATTCAAATCTGAACGGATGTTTCCAATTTTAATAGGCTTCGTCTCTAGGCTGAAGAATAGATACCTTTACCAAATTTCGAGAAAATCGTTTAACGAATGACCATTTGATTGCAGTATTACTGCAAATCGGGCGAACATATATATGGAAGCTATATCCAAATCTGAACCGATTTTTTCCAATTTCAAAAGGCTTCGTCTCTAGGCCGAAAGACACACCCATATCAAATTTGAAGACGATCGGATGAAAATTGCGACCTGTAGTTTGTACACAAATTAACATGGACAGACGGACAGACAGACAGACGACAGACAGACGACAGACAGACAGATAGACAGACGGACATGGCTAGTTCGAATCAGAAAGTGATTCTGAGTCGATCGGATTACTTATCAATGGGTCTATCTCTCTTCCTTTTGGGTGTTTAAAACTAATTCACTAAGTTATAATACCCTGTACCACAGTAGTGGTGTAGGGTATAAAAAGTCTATACAAATAAACAAAAACAAGTAAAAGCGTGCTAAGTTCGGCCGGGCCGAATCTTATATACCCTCCACCATGGATCGCATTTGTCGAGTCCTTTTTCCGGCATCTCTTCTTAGGCAAAAAAGGATATAAGAAAAGAGTTGCTCTGCTATTAAAACGATATCAAGATATGGTCCGGTTCGGACCACAATTAAATTATATGTTGGAGACCTGTGTAAAATTTCAGCCAATTCGTATAAGAATTGCGCCCATTGGGGCACACGAAGTAAAATAGAGAGAACGATTTATATGGGATCTGTATCGGGCTATAGACCGATTCAGACCATAATAAACACGTTTGTTGATGGTCATGAGAGAATCCGTCGTACAAAATTTCAGGCATATCGGATAATAATTGCGACCTCTAGGGGTCAAGAAGTCAAGATCCCAGATCGGTTTATATGGCAGCTATATCAGGTTATGAACCGATTTGAACCTTATTTGACACAGTTGTTGAAAGTAAAAATAAAATACGTCATGCAAAATTTCAGCCAAATCGGATAGGAATTGCGCCCTCTAGAAGCTCAAGAAGTCAAATCCCCAGATCTGTTTATATGACAGCTATATCAGGTTATGGACCGATTTCAACCATACTTGGTACATTTGTTGGATATCATAACCAAATACTTTGTGCACAAATTCATTTAAATTGGATAAGAACTGTGCCCTCTAGAGGCTCAAGAAGTCAAGACCCAAGATCGGTTTATATGGCAGCTATATCAGGTTATGAACCGATTTAAACCATACTTGGCAAGGTTGTTGGGTATCATAACAAAACACGTCGTGCGAAATTTCATTCTGATCGGGTAAGAATTGCGCACTCTAGAGGCTCAAGAAGTCAAGACCCAAGATCGGTTTATATGGCAGCTATATCAGGTTATGGACCGATTTGAACCATACTTGGCACAGTTGTTGCATATCATAACAAAACACGTCGTGCAAAATTTCATCCCAATCGGATAAGAAATGCGCACTCTAGAGGCTCAAGAAGTCAAGACCCAAGATCGGTTTATATGGCAGCTATATCAGGTTATGGACCGATTTGAACCGTACTTGGCACAGTTGTTGCATATCATAACAAAACACGTCGTGCAAAATTTCATCCCAATCGGATAAGAAATGCGCACTCTAGAGGCTCAAGAAGTCAAGACCCAAGATCGGTTTATATGGCAGCTATATCAAAACATGGACCGATATGGCCCATTTACAATACCAACCGACCTACACTAATAAGAAGTATTTGTGCAAAATTTCAAGCGGCTAGCTTTACTCCTTCGGAAGTTAGCGTGCTTTCGACAGACAGACGGACGGACGGACGGACGGACGGACGGACGGACGGACGGACGGACGGACGGACGGACAGACGGACGGACATGGCTAGATCGACATAAAATGTCGCGACGATCAAGAATATATATACTTTATGGGGTCTCAGACGAATATTTCGAGTAGTTACAAACAGAATGACAAATTAGTATACCCCCCATCTTATGGTGGAGGGTATAAAAAACTAGTAGGGGCCCAAGAAGCAAAGTCGGAAGATCTGTTTATATAGGGGTCTGTATCAAGCTATAGATCGATTCAGACCATATTTCACATGTATGTTGAAGGTCATGGGAGAAGCCGCTGTACAAAATTTCAGCCAAATTGGGTAATAACTGCGCTCAAGAAGTCAATATCCCAGATCGGTTTATATGGCATCTATATCAGGTTATGTAGCGATTTGAACTATACTTAGCACAGTTGTTCTTGTTTGCACCGTTGAGTGGAGCGGATGTATTGTTATTTCACTCCGCAAAAATTTTCCTGTAACTCGTAATAGGTCATTATTTTTGGAAGTAAAAACTAAGTAACTCAAGGATAGCTGCGGTAGAGGTATCCATTAGGCGGTTGATGGTTTGCGTCTGTTTCCAGTGGAGCGGCAGATCTAGAGCCCGGGAGTAGGCTTAGAATGGACTTGAAAGACTCAACAGCTGCAGTGATGATATCAGACCGTAGCATGTTGTCTGCTACTGAAACCTCGACTGGTGGAGCGGCTGCACCAGGCTCCACTAGCCGACAGACGACTAGTCAGCAGAGGCTTTTGACGAAGACACCTGGTTCGAGTCTCAAGGACAAGGCCGAACCTATTCTTTCTTCGCATGCTTATAATTTGCCTAGATCATCGGCCTTCCTCGGCAAACCAACACGTTCTTTAAGAGGTTGGAATAATAGAAGACACATCGCTCTCAGGTTTATTAATAGTCTTGGTGCGAATGATCCTAAGACTCTCACTAATAGGGAGAAAGACTCCCTAAATTGGACTCGGGAATTCACTACACAGGCTACCCCAAAACTACACGTCTAGATTCGGAAACTGCACCGCAGTCACCCAAAAGGCTGTGGTCACCTGAAGGGCGTCTCATGCCTTAAAGAACTAGGGCGAACAACAGTAAGGCAGTTGGCGACAGGGGAGAAGAATAGGGCTGAATGCCGAGGAATAACTGGAGTGGGATAGTCAATGGACTGTCATCAGTATACTTCGATGTCCTTGTGGTATTTCCTGGGTCTCCTCCAGTTTATGACGATACAGGCTAATTGCCTTCGGTGATCAACGCTCAATTGAAATGTATCGTTGTGCGCTAAAAAAGATTGGTGAGATCTGGTCAGGTGCAGCACTATATTTAATCAAGAAGGAAGATATTCCTTCTCGACCAATGGCGCATGCTTGGATACCAAGGATTTCCTCAGATTCTGAAGCGATACTTGGAAGACTAAGGGAATTTAGTCCCATTCTTTCAACCACCGACTGGAAGATTGGTAGACTGGATGAGGCTGAAGGTGACTGGAGACAGGCAGTTTTCATACTAAACTCCGGCTGTCTCGCAGACATCAACAAGTATAAAGGGGTTGTATCCTATCGCTAATGTCTGGTGGTATGCAGGAGACTGAAAATCCCCCTGCCGCAATCGAGACAGGAGGCATCGAAACGGGACCCGACAAGCCCTGTGTGGGTGGATCGCGAAGTTGGACTGGGCTCAAAGTATGCGCCAGCGGGGAAGCACTGAACTCAGAAAGTACTTCGACAGCAGCAGCTAGTAAAGCATCTAAGGAGAAATCGCCCACACCGCAAGTGCCCAGTGTCCTGAGGAATAGTAGTTCCACAGCTTTCTCACCTGCCCCTGGATGCGTACGGAAGCTCATCATGAAAAGTTCTAACGAATCTTGTGAGGATGAAGTCCTGGTGGAGTCAGAGGACGAGAGTTACACAACAGTGTTGTTGCAATCTGGCGATTTGCCAGGAGAAGGCAGGAGGTACTAGATATTACCTTTGTATCGGAAGATATAAGCGGAAAAATAGGAAAAACATGCGACTGGGAAGTGTTGGATGACCCCAGCTTCTCCGATCATCGTTATATTAGTTTCAGACTTGGAGAAAATACTGAAGTAGTGGTCCCTCGGCTAAACAGAAAAAGGCGGATTTGGATAAATTTCGGCACAAATTCTGCACGTCTATCCCTTCTAGACCAGATAATGAAATGAAAACTGCGGAGTATATAGACATAGTGACTCGCTTCTGTCAGCATGCCCTAGTGCCAAGCCAGGGCGCAAACAGCGACCGCCATGGTGGACCCCAGAGCTGGTTGGTCTAAGGAAGGACTGCAGAAAACTCTTCAACAGAACAAAAGCCACAAGAGCACCACACGATTGGGACATCTATAAGGCTGAGCTAAGAAAATATAAGTGCGAGCTGAGAAAGAATCAGAATAAATCCCGGGTAGAATTCTGCAGCTCCGTGGAGGATACATCTGAGGCCTCTAGGCTAAGGAAGATTCTGTCAATGTCTAGTGAGGAAACAGAAGATACACATTTCCCGGGAAATTCTCCTACGGACAACGTTGGGTCAGAAGAAGTTTTCACTGGTATGCATTCGTTGGAGACTATTAGGGAAATTGTGAAAATCTTTTGGGCGATAAGAAGTCTCTACTCCTTTAAGTCGCTAGGCCCTGATGATGTATCACCGGTTGAATTACAAGCTGGTTCCCTGGCTTAGGGAGAATACTCTGCTTATATCAGAATGTCATATATACCTGTGGGATGGAGGGACACGAAGTTAATTTTCATTCCGAACGCAGGAAAGCCCTACCACACGGAGGCGAAAGATTTTCGTCCATAATCTGCCGTCTCTTTTGCTGAAGACTCTTGAGTGGTTAATAGAAACATATCTTAAGACAAAGATCCCTGGAGATCGCCTGTTGCGGCAGCAGGATGCATATACTGCAGGCAAATCCGATGAAATAGCCCTTCACGACCTAGATGGCTATATAGAGACTTCTCTCGCTGTCAAGGAGTATACAATGATAGCATTTCTTGACATTGAAGGTGCTTTCAATAATGTAAAAACGACGTCAATCATGAAGGAGTTGCAGTTCCTAGGCATCAACTCTACCGTAAGAAAGTTTATTAATAACTTACTTACTAAAAGATGCATTATGGCAGTCTTGGGATCTGTGGGTCTAAAAAGATTGGTCAGCAGAGGAACACCTCCAGAAGGTGTACAGTCTCTTCTACTTTGGAATATAGCCATTAACAATATATTATTCTCTCTGGAAGAAAAGGGCGTCAACGTGGTATGCTGATGCTGATGACGTGGCAACTACGGTTAGGGAAAAGTTTCGCGGCACTCTAAGAGATATACTTCAGGAAGCTCTACGTGCAACAGCAATGTGGGCTACCGAAAGTGGTCTGGGTATAAATCCGTGTAAGACAGAAGTAGTTCTTTTCAGCAGGAGATACAAGTTGCCTACAGTGTAACCTGTCTTTTTAGGAGTAGAGAATGTTCCATTTACAGAAAGAGCAAAATACCTGGGTGTTTTGCTGGACAGGAAGTTGAACTTCAAATCCAACATTTTGGAAAGGGCAAGTAAGGCAAAAGTTGGTGATTTAGACCGCGTGTCGTGGATTGGGTATATACTGAAGTTGTCAGACCAATTATGCTATAAGGTGTTGTTGTCTGGTGGACGGCGCTTCAAAAGTCCACCTACTGCTCAATAGTTAACCGGATCCAAAGGATGGCTTGTTTGTGCTTCACAGCCGCAATGAGGATGACACCATCTGATGCACTGAATTTAATGCTACATCTTATGCCTCTGGACATTGTGGCTACCCAAATTGCAGCACACCACCGCCGTGAGGTTATGGGAGCTTTCTCATTGATTATGTGGCGGCCACGGACACTGTGTTATATTGGGTTGCCCAAAAAGTAATTGCGGATTTTTTAAAAGAAAGTAAATGAATTTAAAATAAAACTTAGAATGAACTTTAATCAAATATACTTTTTTTACACTTTTTTTCTAAACAAACTAAAAGTAACAGCTGATAACTGACAGAAGAAAGAATGCAATCACAGAGTCACAAGCTGTGTACAAATTTGTCAACGCCAAATATATGAAAAATCCGCAATTACTTTTTGGGCAACCCAATACTTGATACAATATCCGATGTCCCATGCAGTGTGAATTACACCCTACCTGAACCGCTTTTTGATAAAAAATTACTGTACCACTATTCCTGATAGAACCGATTGGAAATACGATATCCCTGGTAACAGAAGTTACATACACTTCTATACGGATATTTCCACTGCAGTGTGTATCAAGCAGAGATCCTTGCAATAAAGGCTGAGCACTTCAAAATTCACCTGTTCTGGGTGCCGGACCAGAGAGATATCCCAGGGAATTCTAAAGCAGACGAGCTTGCGTGACTAGGAACCAACTTACACACTCCAGGACACTGGAATCTGTGGGTATGCCTCTAGCTACATGCAAGCTTAGTTTTCAGGACCAGGCCCGAATGGCAACGAATGATAGATGGTCACGAAGAGGAGGCTGTGAGCATTCCAAAACTATGTAGCCTCATCTAGACTTGAAGAGGTCTACTGCTTTGCTGTCATTGGCTAGAACAGACGTCTAAGTCATTGCGTCCGTCATGACAGGTCACTGTCTAATCGGAAAACATGCTGACAGACTGAAGGTTGCCAGCAACGTCTTTTGCAGAAGCTGTGAGGTCATCGAATAAGAAGAGACAATAGAATACCTTCTCGGTGTGTGTCTCGCACTAGCAGTTAGAAGGAGTCCCACATTAGGTTTTCATTTCTTTGAGAACCTGTCTGATTTAGCGGATGTGAATCGGACAAGAATTGTGCCATCTAGAGGCTCAAGAAGTCAAGCTCCAAGATTGGTTTATATGGCATCTATATCAAAACATGGACCAATTTGGTCCATTTACAATCCCAATCTACCTACACTAATAGAAAGTATTTGTGCAAAATTTCAAGCGCCTATTTTTATACCCTCCACCATAGGATGGGGGTATACTAATTTCGTCATTCTGTTTGTAACTACTCGAAATATTCGTCTGAGACCCCATAAAGTATATATATTCTTGATCTTTGTGACATTTTATGTCGATCTAGCCATGTCCGTCCGTCTGTCTGTCGAAAGCACGCTAACTTCCGAAGGAGTATAGCTAACCGCTTGAAATTTTGTAAAAATACTTCCTATTAGCGTAGGTCGGTTGGTTTTGTAAATGTGCCATATCGGTCCATGTTTTGATATAGCTGCCATGTAAACCGATCTTGGGTCTTGGTTTCTTGAGCCTCTAGAGTGCGCAATTCATATCCGATTTGAATGAATTTTGGCACGACGTCTTTTGTTATGATATCCAGTAAAAGCGTGCTAAGTTCGGCCGGGCCGAATCTTATATACCCTTCACCACGGATCGCATTTCTCGAGTTCTTTTCCCGGCATCTCTTATCAGGCAAAAAAAGGAAATAAGAAAAGATTTGCTCTGCTATTAGAGCGATATCAAGATATGGTCCGGTTCGGACCACAATTAAATTATATGTTGGAGACCTGTGTAAAAATTCAGCCAATTCGAATAAGAATTGCGCCCATTGGGGGCTCAAGAAGTAAAATAGAGAGAACGATTTATAAGGGAGCTGTATCGGGCTATAGACCGATTCAGACCATAATAAACACGTTTGTTGATGGTCATGAGAGGATCCGTCGTACAAAATTTCAGGCATATCGGATAATAATTGCGACCTCTAGGGATCAAGAAGTCAAGATCCCAGATCGGTTTATATGGCAGCTATATCAGGTTACGGACCGATTTGAACGTTATTTGACACAGTTGTTGAAAGTAAGAATAAAATACGTCATGCAAAATTTCAGCCAAATCGGATAGGAATTGGGCCCTCTATAAGCTCAAGAAGTAAAATCCCCAGATCTGTTTATATGACAGCTATATCAGGTTATGGACCGATTTCAACCATACTTGGCACAGTTGTTGGATATCATAACAAAATACTACGTGCCAAAATTCACTCAAATCGGATAAGAATTGCGCACTCTAGAGGCTCAAGAAGTCAAGACCCAAGATCGGTTTATATGGCAGCTATATCAAAACATAGACCGATATGAACTATACTTGCCAAAGTTGTTGGATATCATAACAACACACGTCGTGCAAAATTTCATTCCAATCGGATAAGAATTGCGCACTCTAGAGGCTCAAGAAGTCAAGACCCAAGATCGGTTATATGGCAGCTATATCAGTTTATAGACCGATTTGAACCATACGTTGCAGAGTTGTTGGATATCATAACAAAATACTACGTGCCAAAACTCATTTAAATCGGATAAGAATTGCGCACTCTAGAGGCTCAAGAAGTCAAGACCCAAGATCGGTTTATATGGCAGCTATATCAAAACATGGACCGATATGAACTATACTTGCCAAAGTTGTTGGATATCATAACAAAACACGTCGTGCAAAATTTCATTCCAATCGGATAAAAATTGCGCACTCTAGAGGCTCAAGAAATCAAGACCCAAGATCGGTTTATATGGCAGCTATATCAGGTTATGGACCGATTTGAACCATACTTGGCACAGTTGATGGATATCATAGCAAAAAACGTCGTGCAAAATTTCATTCCAATCGGCCGGGCCGGGCCGAATCTTATATACGCTACACCACGGATCGCATTTCTCGAGTTCTTTTCCCGGCATCTCTTCTCAGGCAAAAAAAGGATATAAGAAAAGATTTGCTCTGCTATTAGAAAGATATCAAGATATGGTCCGGTTTGGACCACAATTAAATTATATGTTGGAGACCTGTTTAAAATGTCAGCCAATTCGAATAAGAATTGCGCCCTTTGGGGGCTCAAGAACTACTATAGAGAGTTGGATTTATATGGAAGCTGTATCGGGCTTTAGACCGATTCAGACCATAATAAACACGGATGTTGATGGTCATGAGAGAAGAAGTCAAGATCCCAGATATGGCAGCTATATCAGGTTATGAACCGATTTGAACCTTATTTGACATAGTTGTCAAAAGTAACAATAAAAAACGTCTTGCAAAATTTCAGCCAAATCGGATAGGAATTGCGCCCTTTAGAAGCCCAAGAAGTCAAGTCCCCAGATCTGTTTATATGACAGCTATACTAGGTTATGAACCGATTTGAACCATACTTGGCACAGTTGTTGGATATCATAACAAAACACGTCGTGCAAAATTTCATTCCAATCGGATAAGAATTGCGCCCTCTAGAGGCTCAAGAAGTCAAGACCCAAGATCGGTTTATATGGCAGCTATATCAAAACATGGACCGATATGGCCCATTTACAATACCAACCGACCTACACTAATAAGAAGTAATTGTGCAAAATTTCAAGCGGCTATCTTTACTCCTTCGGAAGTTAGAGTTCTTTCGACAAACAGACGGACGGACGGACAGACAGACGGACGGACATGGCTAGATCGACATAAAATGTCGCCACGATCAAGAAGAATGGGGTCTTAGACGAATATTTCGAGTAGTTACAAACAGAATGACGAAATAAGTATACCCCCATCCTATGGTGGAGGGAATAAAAAGTGGAACAAAACAGTGTTTACAAAAAAAAGTGTTAAACAAGTAAAAGCGTGCTAAGTTTGGCCGGGCCGAGACTTATATACCCTCCACCATGGATCGCATTTGTCGAGTTATTTTCCCGGCATCTCTTCTTATGCAAAAAAAGATATAAGAAAAGAGTTGCTCTGCTATTAAAACGATATCAAGATATGGTCCGGTTCGGACCACACTTAAATTATATACCCTCAAATTTTTTGCCTAAATCTTCTTAGGCAAAAAAGGATATAAGAAAAGATTTGCTCTGCTATTAGAGCGATATCAAGATATGGTCCGGTTCGGACCACAATTAAATTATATGTTGGAGACCTGTGTAAAAATTCAGCCAATTCGAATAAGAATTGCGCCCATTGGGGGCTCAAGAAGTAAAATAGAGAGAACGATTTATAAGGGAGCTGTATCGGGCTATAGACCGATTCAGACCATAATAAACACGTTTGTTGATGGTCATGAGAGGATCCGTCGTACAAAATGTCAGGCATATCGGATAATAATTGCGACCTCTAGGGATCAAGAAGTCAAGATCCCAGATCGGTTTATATGGCAGCTATATCAGGTTACGGACCGATTTGAACGTTATTTGACACAGTTGTTGAAAGTAAGAATAAAATACGTCATGCAAAATTTCAGCCAAATCGGATAGGAATTGGGCCCTCTAGAAGCTCAAGAAGTAAAATCCCCAGAACTGTTTATATGACAGCTATATCAGGTTATGGACCGATTTGAACCATACTTGGCACAGTTGTTGGATATCATAACAAAATACTACGTGCAAAAACTCATTCAAATCGGATAAGAATTGCGCACTCTAGAGGCTCAAGAAGTCAAGACCCAAGATCGGTTTATATGGCAGCTATATCAAAACATAGACCGATATGAACTATACTTGCCAAAGTTGTTGGGTATCATAACAAAACACGTCGTGCAAAATTTCATTCCAATCGGATAAGAATTGCGCACTCTAGAGGCTCAAGAAGTCAAGACCCAAGATCGGTTTATATGGCAGCTATATTAAAATAAGGGCCGATATGGCCCATTTGCAATACCAACTGACCTACACTAGTAAGAAGTTAGCGTGCTTTCGACAGACAGATGGACGGACGGACGGACAGACGGACGGACATGGCTAGATCGATATAAAATTTCACGACGATCAAGAATATATATACTTTATGGGGTCTCAGACGAATATTTCGAGTAGTTACAAACAGAATGACGAAATTAGTATACCCCCCATCTTATGGTGGAGGGTATAAAAAAACAGCCGTATGTAATTGGGCATTTATTTAACAAAAAGCACAAATAAATTTATAATTTAAAACAATTTTAAAGTAAAATTTAAATAAATGAAATATCAGTTAACAATGCGAAAAATTGAATAAGCCGTTTTTTAAATGTAATCGTTTTGCTGATGCATTGAAAATCGTGTGGTACATTATTCCAAAGACGTATGTTGTCAATATAAAATTGTCGTTCAGATATAAGCCTTCGTCTTCTAAAAGGTATTAACTTTCTTTCTCTACCCTTATTTTCAGAAACGCCAAATCTAGGAGATGGGTGGTGCGATGTAAGCGAAATTTTGTGTGCTCTCATATAGTACCCTAAAAATAAAAATTTGATATCCAAATTTCGGATGGGGTAGCTAGGGGGGCTGCCCCACCTTAAAACCTACCAAACAAATATTTACACCAATCACGACAACATGGGACTCAAATGAAAGGTATTTTAGATAAGAAAACGTATCTGATATCCAATTGTCGGACCAAGACCTACGGGGACCACCTCAAGCCTCAAAACACCCCTAAATCGCACATATTTACCGACCATGGCAATATCGGACTCAAATGAAAGGTATTTGCGAGTCGAATACGAATCTGATATCCAAATGTGGGACCACGTTTCTGGGGGTCCACCCCTTTCCCAAAACCACCCCCATGCACGATTTATTTACTGACCATGGGAATATGGGGTTTAAATAAAAGGTATTTGAGTGCAAAATTCAAATCTGATATCCAAATATGAGACCAAGTGTTTGGGGGGCCGCTTCTCCCCAAAAGCATCCTCTAAAGGGGACAAAGTTACGACAATAGCAATATGGGGCTCAAATGAAAGGTCTTTGGGAGTAAAGCACGAATCTGATATCAGTATTCGGGAAAAGTGTCTATGGGGCCACCCCACCCCAAAACACCACTCAAATAAGAAGTAGTTGCTGATTATTGAAATACGACGCTCAAATAAGAGGGTTTTTAAAGTAGAACACGAATCCGATATATATTTTCAAGGCCAACTCACTGAGTGGCCGCCCATCCCCCAAAACATCCCCCAAGCTGGTCATGTTGGTCGACTATGAAAATATGGAGCTCAAATTAAAGGTACGTGGGAGTAGACCACGTATCTGATATCAACATTAGGGCCAACTGTCTAGCGGACGTCCCACCACCATAACAACCCCCAAATAGGACGTATTTGCTCACCAAGACAATTTGAGTCTTAAAGAGAAAGGAACTAAATATTTATAGTTTTTAGGGCCAATACCCCAAACCGGACATATTTGCTGACTTTTGCAATAAAGAGTTTAAATGAGATTAGAAAACGAATTTGATATCCAATTTTGAGGGCAATGGCAATATGGGGTTCAAATAAATGATATATAGATATATGAGAATAGAGTACGATTCCGGGCTTAGTGTTTAAGGGACCACCCCAATCCCAAAACACCCCTAAATCTGGCATATTTACCGACCATGTCACTGTGGAGCTTAAATGAAAGGTATTGGGGGGTAGATCAGGAATTGATACCAATTTTCGCAAGAATTGATACCCAAAATACCCCACAAACAGTATTTGAGAGAAGAGCACGATGCTGATATTTTTTTAGGGCCAAATAATCTGGGGGACCACCTCTCCCCCGAAAACACGACTAAATCAGAAATCATGAAAATATTGGGCTGAAATAAAGTATTTTCAGAATGGAGTACACCTTACATCCAAACTTAAATTCGTAGACCAATAAAGATCATATGGGATTCAGATAAAGGCACTTATATAGTTAAACTGTTAGTCAAGCGATATACTATTTTCGTAGCATGGTATTTCACTAAAAGATCTTTAATTGTCGAAAATAAGTATTCCAAGGAAACTTTTGATCCATATAAAGTAAAAGAAGACGCAGCGGAGCGGGCCCGGGTCAGCTAGTCTTATATAAAAATATCAATGATCTGGTATGATGAGAATGTACATATTGTGAAACATGCTGGCTCCTTTTTAAACCATACATATAATGAAATAAGAAGTGGATCTATAATCGAGCTTTGGGGAACCCCCTTAGGTACGAACAAGAGGTTAGATAATATATTCCCTGCGCATACAGACAACCGTCTATCGCTCAGATACGACATAATCAGACTCGAAAGAAACGAAAGCCGGCCCATCATCATCACTGTAAAATTGCGTGTCCGCTTGTATATCGGGTATGCTTACGAAGGTCCTGTTGAGTTCGTCTAGATCCCCATGGTATCGAGTGTTTGACTTGGGTTTACCCACTCCGATGTCCTGTATCACCTTCCACTTACTCTTCGAGTCCACTGCGCAATCAAATCTTGAAGAATTATATTCCATTTTAGCCGCATTATTAAAACTGTTAACTTCCTCCTGGCTTCACGGATTTCTTCTTTCAGCTCTGGAGACTTGAACCTATCCATATACTGTAAGCCAAATACCTGTTCCCGATAAGCGCCTTTATTCTTGAATTGAACTATCGCTTTGTATTGGCCTAGGCCCTTTTAATCCTTATTGGAACTATTGCATTATAGAGTCATAAAATGTTATCCGTCATGAAAGCCATCTGCTGATCGACAGTTGTGTAAATATGTCATCCCAGTTCACCTGGTAGACCATACCAACTAAATGTTCATAATTCAAATTTCCATAGTCACGATAAGATTCTCTTTCTCCCGCAAATCAAAATCGTAGGCGAGATAAATTAGTTCATGCTTAGAGATATATATATAAATAAATATATATATATTATATATATATATATTTATATTTATATATAAATATATATATATATATTTTTTTTTTTATTCTATTCCGTATAGAAAAAAAACCGACTGAACCGATTTCTTTAAAATTTTCACAGATTGTGGGGAGTGGTCCAGAAGGAGCAACAGGCTACATACATTTTTGATATCGCACGGGGGGCGGACCCTACCCCTTACTCTAAAAGTACCACTCAAAAATAAAAGTGGACCGATCGGGACAATATGGGACTTAAATGAAAGGTATTCAAGAGTAGAGTATGAATTTCATATTTTAAATTGGCTCTAAGTATTTGGGGGGTCGACCCGACCCCCCAATACCCCCAAAAATAGATTTATTGGACGATAATGTCAATATGGGGCTCGAATGCAACGTATTCGGGAGTTGATTATGAATATGGCCAGGAAGGAGGTATAGGCTATATGCTTTCTTGATATTAGAAGGGACGGACCCTCCCCCGTTACCCCAAAAGATCCACCCAAAAAAAGAAGTGGACCGATCGGGACAATATGGGACTTAAATGGAAGGTATTCAAGACGAACATATCAATATAGGACTCAAATGAAAGGTATTCGGTAGTAGACTACGAATATGACATACAAAATGAGGTCCAAGTAATTGATGGTCGCCCCATCACCGATAAGCCCCCAAATGGGAATATTGCTCGATCATAGCTTGATGAAACTCAAATGAAAGCCATTTGAGAGCCCCAAAATGCTATAGACCGATTCACACCATAATAAACACATATGTTGATGGTTATGAGAGGATCCGTCGTACAAAATTTCAGGCAAATCGGATAATAATTGCGACCTCTAAAGCCTCAAGAAGTCAAGATCGCTGATCGGTTTATATCTCAGCTATATACGGTTATGAACCGATTACAACCTTATTTCAAACAGTTGTTGGATATCATAACAAAATACTTCGTGCATTCATTTAAATCGGAAAAGAATTGCGCCCTCTAGCTCAAGAAGTCAAGACCCAAGATCGGTTTACATGACAGCTATATCAGGTTATGGACCGATTTGAACCACACTTGGCACAGTTGTTGGATATCACAACAAAACACGTGGTTCACAATTTCTTTCCAATCGGATAAGAATTGCGCACTCTAGAGGCTCAAGAAATCAAGACCCAAGATCGGTTTATATGACAGCTATATTAAAACATGGACTGATATGGCCCATTTACAATCCCAACCGACCTACACTAATAAGAAGTATTTGTGCAAAATTTCAAACGGCTGGCTTAACTCCTTCGAAAGTTAGCGTGCTTTCGACTGGCAGACAGACGGACATGGCTAGATCGACATAAAATGTCACGACGATCAAGAATATATATACTTTATGGGGTCTCAGACGAATATTTCGATAGTTACAAACAGAATGACGAAACTAGTCTTAATAATGACTATTTAATAGGTAGTCATATAGTCAATTATTGACAACCACCACATGATGATCCACTCCAAGCGAGTAGCACTAACATTTAAATTAACCCATCTGCTGGCTGTCTTCAATTGGATTCAATTGATCCAATTGGATTTAGTTGATCCAATTGAAAACAGATGGTGCTAATTTGGAGAAGCCAACATGAACAGAGAGAGGGCAGAGTGGTGAAAATTATCTTTGTTATGGCAACCTATCGGTCCTTTGAATAAAGAAAAATAAAATATAGGAATTTCGTTGCGGTTGTTTGCGGTATTATTTTTTAACTTTCCCACCCAAGACGGTGTTTAAGGTAGTTTAAGTGCCAATCTTTGTCATAGAAAAAAATAGATATATATACAAAAATTTCTATAGAAAAAAGAACTTTTAGAGAAAAATCGTATTAGTTTAAGTGTTGTAAAAATTTTAAAGTAAGAATAAGAAAAATATTTTTCTTTTGGTGAAAATGAAGGCGCAGCGATGCGGGCCGGGCTCAGCCATCTGTATATAAAAAAATAAATTTTTGTTTTTTTGTTTGTCGACTTCTTTGTTTGTATGTATAGGCTCAAAAACGACTAAACCGATTTTCTTGAAATTTTCACAGATGTAGCATTATGGAACCGTGGTGAAAAAAAATAATACTTTATATTTTGGTATGTGAAGAGCGGGGGACCCTCTCCCTAACCTTAATTTTCAAAAACACCAGATCTCGTAGGTGGGTAGGGCGATTGAAGCGAAATTTTGTTGGCACACTTACAGTTACCTAAAGACAAAAATTTGGTATCAAAATCTGGCGGTGCCTAGGAGGGCTGACCAACCCCAAAATCGGCCAAACCAATTTTAAGACCAATCACTACAATATGGGAATAAAATTAAAGGTATATGAGAGTAGAAACGAATCTGATATCCAATTGTGGGACTTTGTGTTTCGTGGTCAGCCCACCCCCAAAAAACTCCTAAAATCGGACATATTTATCGACCATGGCAATATGGAACTCAAATGAAAGGACTTTGAGAGTAATGCATCAAATTGACTTTAATTTTTGGGACCAAGTATCTGGGGGTCAAAATTTTACTGACCATTGCAGTATGGGGTTTAAATAAGAGGTATTTGAGAGTAGAAAAATCCACAGGAAAATTGGAATACATTTTCAACGGAAATTAGGCAGAAATTTCCAAATTTAAGCATTATAGGGCGCAGCGGAGCGGGCCGTTCTCTGCTAGTAAAATATAAAAAAAAATTACATTCAATGCAAATTCTTATGTAACATCAAAAACAAAAGACGTCATATATAAAATAAACATCTCTTAGCATGGCACATGCTTCGAGACGGGCGATTGGTAAATACCCAAAAGGTATTTACCCGGTAAATTGGGTAAATACCCGGGTATTTACCGATTTATACCCAAAAGCTGGGTATTTATAATTTTGCAGATATCTTTGGTATACAAATATTTTCCAAACAATTTTTTATGACAATGCGATCCATGGTGGAGGGTATATAAGTTTCAACCCGGCCGTACTTAGCACTCTTTTACTTTGTCATCCTATTTCGACGAAATTTAAAAAAGTGCGTTTTAGTACCCCTATATATGGATATAGCTGCCATATAGACCAATCTCCCTATATAGTGTATTGAGCCCATAAAAGGAGCAATTTGCTTCCGTCTAATTATGACTCTCCTCTTTAACTGCCAGATTAATGTGGTTGAAAATAAGCACTTCGGAGAAAAGAAATCGACATTTTCGGCACTCCATTTCAAAAAATCGTGTCGTTTGTTTTAGCAATGAACAAAAAATTAAATTAATTCAGTCTTTAGTATAAAAAGAAAAACAATAACAAAAAGCAAGTTTACCTTTCATTTAGGGTAACGTAAGACTAATTTTCTTACATTTTAAATCAGCCTTTTATTTTATTGGATTGCAAACTCATTCATAGTGCAAAACAAGCAAGATCAACATAAACATATGTTGAAATATGTTAGGTTTTAATACATATTCGATTTGCTCATTTCTAATAACTCAGTGCTTATTTGTACATCAAAACAATAAGAGTTATTTTTTAAAAAAATTATTTGAATATAGAATAATTTTCATAGATTTGTTGCCAAGAAGGGATCGTATTTTTGTTCTGTTTAAATTTACTAGACTAAAAATTCGCTCCACTACGTTGTATTTCCGCTTTTAATTTCCGAAATTTTCTTCCAAAAGCTTTTTAAATTTATTTCGCAATCTTTAAACATTTCTTTAAAATTCATGAAATTTAACTCTCCGAATATAATTATTGTTTCTCGTCTTGACTTATAAAATGTAGCAATTCTTGCAACATATCGACAATAGTGATTTTTTCTCAAATATACAAAAGGATCAATCAGTTTTAAAGATTTGAACGACATATTATTAAAACCAAAATACTGCAATAATAGATTTGCAAATCTTATGTGAAACAAGTAAAAAGGCGTTAAGTTCGGCAAGACCGATCTTTGGATACCCACCACCTCGGGTATATATGTAAACCACCTTTCATTAAAATCCGGTGAAAATTGCATACGTTATGTCCCATAGCAGTTACATCGAAATATGTTCCGATATGAAACAAATACTCACAAGTACAAGTTATTGTTCAATTGTGTATAACAAAATATTGGTCTTTTTAGTAGCTATATCTAAAAATAAACCGATCTGAACCATATACGACACGGATATCGAAAAGCCTAATATAAGTCACTGTGTCAAATTTCAGTGAAATCGGATTATAAATGCGCCTTTTATGTGGCCAAGACTTTAAATCGTGATATCGGTCTACATGGCAGCTATATCCAAATCTGGTCCGATTTTGGTCAAGTTGCAGAAAAATGTCGAAGAGCCTAACACAACGCACTGTCCCAAATTTCGGGACAATTTATGGGCCCAAGACCTTACATCGGGAGATCGGTTTATATGGCATAATTGAAAAAAGACGTCGAAGGGTCTAGGACAACTCACTGTCCCACATTTCAGCGATATCGGACAATAAATGCCCCTTATATGGCCTCAAAACCTAAAACCGAAAGATCGATCTATATGGTAGCTATATCCAATTCTGGACCGTGATTTCAACAGACAGACGGACGGACATGCCTATATCGTCTTAGATTTTTACGCTGGTCAAGAATATATATACTCTACTAGCTAACCCGAGCCCGCTCCGCTGCGCCTTCTTTTACTTTATATGCAACAAAAATGTACTTGCAATATTTATTTTCGACAATTAAAGATCTTTTAGTGAATTACCATGCTAACTTGACTAACAGCTCAACAATAGAAGTGCCTTTATCTGAATCCCAAATGATCTTTGTTGGTCTACGAATTTAAGTTTGGATGTAAGGTGTACTCCATTCTTAAAATACATCATTTCAGCCGAATATTCTCATGATATCTGATATAGGGGGTGAGGTGGTCCCCCAAATACTTGGCCCTGAAAAAATATCAGCATCGTGCTCTTCTTTCAAATACAATTTATTTAAACCCCATATTGCCATTGGTTTAGAGGAGTTTACACGATGAGGCGGCCCCCAAACACATGGCCCCAAATTAGGTTATCAAATTCGTTTTCTAATATCAAATACCTATCATTTGAGCCACATATTGCCATGGTTGAAAAATTTTTTCCCTTTGGGGGTGTTTTGGGAAAGGGGTGATGCCCTAAATACAGGGTCCTACATTTGGATATCAAATTCGTATTCTACTCCCAAATACCTGTTTTGAGCCCCATATTGCGATGGTCACTAAACAATTGCTATTTGTGGGTATTTTGGGTATCAATTCTTGCGAAAATGGGTATCAATTCTTGCTCTACCCCCCAATACCTTTCATTTAAGCTCCACATTGACATGGTGGGTAAATATGCCCGATTTAGGGGTGTTTTGGGGAGAGGGGTGTTCCCCCAAATTTTAAGCCCGGAAAATATATCAGCAACGAACTCTATTCTCATATATCTATATATCATTTATTTGAACTCCATATTGCCATTGCCCTCAAAATTGGATATCAAATTCGTTTTCAAATCTCATTTTAACTCCTTATTGCAAAAGTTAGCAAATATGTCCGGTTTGGGGTATTGGCCATAAAAACTATGAATATTTAGTTCCACTCTCTTTAAGACCCAAATTGTCTTGGTGGGCAAATTCGTCCTATTTGGAGGTTGTTATGGTGGTGGGACGTCCGCTAGACAGTTGGCCCCTAATGTTGATATCAGATACGTGGCCTACTCCCACATACCTTTAACTTGAGCCCCATATTTCCATAGTCGGCTAACATGACCGGCTTGGTGGGTGTTTTGGGGGATGGGCGGCCACTCAGTGAGTTGGCCTTGAAATATATGTCGGATTCGTGTTCCACTTTAAAAACCCTTTTATTTGAGGCTCATATTGCAATATTCAGAAAATACTTACTATTAGGGTGGTGTTGTGGGGGTTGCGTGGTCCTGTAGACACTTTTCTCGAATATTGATATCAAATTCGTGATTAACTCCCAAAGACCTTCCATTTAAGCCCCATATTGCTATGGTCGTAAACTTGTCCCCTTTGGGGGATGTTTTTGGTGAGAGGCGGCACCCCAAACACTTGGTCCCATATTTGTATATAAGATTCGTATTCTACATTCAAATACCTTTTATTTAAGGCCCATATTCCAATGGTCAGTAAATAAGTCCTGTTTGTTGGGTGTTTTGGGAAAGTGGTGGACCCCCAAAAACGTGGTCCCACATTTGGATATCAGATTCGTATCCTATTCGCAAATATGTTTCATTTGAGTCCCATATTGCCATGGTCGGTAAATATGTCCGATTTAGGTGTTTTTTGGTCCTTATTATCCTAAATACCTTTCATTTGAGTCCTATACTGTTGTGATTGGTCTAAATACATGTTTGGTAGGTTTTAGGTTGGGGCAGCCCCCCTAGGTAACCCATCCGAAATTTGGATACCAAATTTTAATTTTTAGGGTACTATATGAGAGCACACAAAATTTCGCTTAAATCGCACAACCCATCTCCGAGATCTGACCTTTCTGAAAATTAGGGTAAGGAGGAGGGTCCGCCCCCCCTCCCCCCCATCGGACATCAAAAAATGAAGTACCCTATTTTCACCGCGGGGTCGCTATGCACCATCTGTGGAAAATTCAAGAAAATCGGTTCAGCCGTTTTCGAGTCTATAAGAAACACACAAACAAACAAACACAAATTGATTTTTATACCCATCACTGAAGGATGGGGTTATTTTAACCACCTCACCCCCGAAAACACCCCTAAGATTAGATATCATGAGAATATCGGGCTGAAATAAAGTATTGTAAGAATGGAGTACACCTAACATCTTAACTTAAATTCGTAGACCATTAAAGATAATATGGGATTCAGATAAAGGCACTTATATTGTTAAACAATTAGTCAAGCGATATACTATTTTCGTAGCATGGTATTTCACTAAAAGCTCTTTAATTGTCGAAATAAATATTCCAAGGAAAATTTTGTTCCATATAAAGTAAAAGAAGGCGCAGTGGAGCGGGCCCGGGTCAGCTAGTTCTGTATAAAAATGGATGCAAGAGTTTATAATACATTTTAGTTCGGATTTTTGAAGCGTTGTTTCCGCAGTAATCTCTTTGGCGTAGCCTAGATAAATTTCATTGAATTGCAATCATAGCGTTTTGTTTAATAAAATTGCTTATTACTGTCCGCAATAATAAGATTGCGATTGCAACTATTGAATGGCTTTAGCTTTTGCATATATTTGTTATAGCAATCATGTCTAACTTCCAGAATTTGCATAGATCGAAATTCCAATTTTTGAGTGACTAGCTTTTGCATTGATTGCAATCATATCATGACGTCTAGAATTTGCATAGCTAAAATTTATGAGTGTTGACAAAAAACACTGACCTACACGACGCAATATGTTGTTTGGGAATTCAGATTTATCGCATTAGCACAGTGCTTAAGAGTGTGAAAAACTATTTCAAAGACAATTAAATCTTACAACGCACTCCAAAATATCAAATTTGTGAAAAATCGGCATTTTTAGCGCAAAAATCGGCACTTCGCTATTTTTAGAGCAAAAAATTGGCAAAATGGCGATAAATCAGTTCCTCAACGTATTGTTCAACTCATAGATAAACGGTTCGAGGAACAATCTGAGCTTATTAAGAAATTGATACTCAAGAGTGAATCCAGACTTGAAAATGTAACCAATCGTGTTGAGAAAATCGAGACAGAAGCACACAAAATTGAAAATATGAATCAAGATATTGAAGTATTAAAAAATTGAATCGAAAAACTAAAAGTACAACAACAAAAACACGAGAATTTACATGTCGCGAATGACCTTCGGATAAATCGTTTCCCTTGCACAAATAACGAAAATCTATTTAAAATTTTTGACGCCCTGTGCAGCAATCTAAATATAGCTACTACAACAATCACAGAAATACTACAACAATCACCGAAATATTAATAAAAATGGAGATACTCCAGAAACAATCATGATGAATCTATCATAACCCTCTGTCAAAAACTTTATTTCAAAAAATATATCGCAATTCCAAAAAAAATTATAAAACAGCATTGCAACTACAACCTGTAGGACATGATTCCAATAAATATATTTATGTAAACGAAAATTACCAGTTATAATTACAAAATACTGCAAAATGCCCTTAAACTGAAAAGTCAAAAATGCATTGAGTCAACGTTCAGTCTTCGTGGCCTCGTATATGTCAAAAGAACAAAAGATGAGCCACCTATAATACAATAGTTGATAGTACTAGCAAACTAATTAATCTTTTTCGTGGAGGTCCTGAACCAACGACCAACCTGCCAGCAGAATATTCCAACAATAATAATGATAAAGACTAAAATATTTCTCAAATCAATATCTAAATTAAACACAATTCTCCTTATTTTTTCACTAATTGTTACTCACTGTTTTCTTTCTAAGACAACATAATTTTACCACACTTATTTTAAGTCAGTTGCACACTGTAGTCCTAACCGAATATACAAACCCTTGTAGCTGTTTTGCTTATAATAATATTGTAGATAGAGCAAGTCAAAGTTCCAAAGACAACCTATAATGCATGATACACATATTATAAAACAAAAAACACATCTAAAACTGGTGCACATAAATGCCCAAAATCTTATAAACAAAATGGATTAGTTTCGGGATACATTTATTAACTCTGACAACGATGCCATTTGTATATCAGAAACGTTGCTCCATCCTGAAATCGATAGCAGATTTTTATTGTTACTGGATACAAACTGTTTAGAGCGGATTTGTCAATTGATTTTGAAGTACTAATAAAAACTATTGATATATGTTGGTGATTTTAATACCAACTTGCTTGTCGAGCGCTATGCAGATCTTTGGGCTACTTCCTGTGAATGATTACGATCCAACTCACTTAACAAGAAGTTAACGCGAGTCTTCTAGATGTGTTTTTTGTCTGCCATTTGTCCAAGATCTGTCTCTACAGTCAGCTATCCGCCTTCTCCAAGCAGTATCTGCTTTTTGTCATATACAACTTCGAAATGAATCCCACTCTTTCTAAATCAACATATACATAGCGACTTCAAAAACATTGACTGGCCACATCTGTATTAAAGTTTGGATGAAATACCTTGGGAAGAGATTTTCTATATGGAAGGTGTCGACGAACAAGCTTCCTTCCTAATTCATAACCTTTGTTTAATTTACGACACTTGTGTACCTGTCAAATTCATTTATACGAACAGAAAACAACAGCCATGGTTTACTCCTGAAATCAAACACTTGATCAGTGTCTCAAATTTGGCACGCAAAAGGTGGAAACGTTATAGACTACATACACTGTATGACACTTTTAAATACCCTAGGAAAGATGTGGTCAAAAAAATTTACAAGCCCGAAAAACAATATTATAAAAGGAGATTTGAAAATGCAATGTATAGTAAGCGAAATAAGAAACATTGGAATTGGCTCGAAGTCCAATACCATTACTGTTTTTTTTCCATCTCTGATGTAGTTGAGATAAACAAGAACTTTCTATGAATGACTACAACGGAGTCTGCCACAAACACTTTTTCTTGTATTTCTACAGCACAGGTTGATGACACATTCTCGTTTAGATGTGTTAGTCCAGAAGAAGTTCTACAGAGTTTTGCAACCATTAGGTCTGATGCAATGGGATTTAATGTCATAAATCCTAGATTTGCCAAATGGTACTCCCGAAAATATTTCCATTTGTAACATACATTTTTAACAACATTCTTACAAGGTCAACGTTCCCAACAAACCGGAAATGTGCAAAAATTATACCAATACCAAAACAGAACTCAGGCTATCGTCCGATTGCTATCCTGCCTTTTTTCTCTAAAGCTTTGGAGCGTATTATGAATGCTCAAATTGATACCATAATGAATTTGAAAGAGCTTTTGACTGATAGACACTGTGGATTTCGATCAAAAAGAAACTGTTCCACTGTTCTACTTGACGTCGCGAAAGAATTGAGGCAAAATATGGATAATAATATGATATCATTTCTGGTTCTACCAGATCACATTAAAGCCTATGGCACAGTGAACCATAATATTTTTATCTCGAAACTCGAAAAACTTTTCTTTTTCTACAAAACTGCTTGTAAGCCCAAAAAGTAATTGCGGATTTTTCATATAGTCGGCGTTGACAAATTTTTTCACAGCTTGTGACTCTGTAATTGCATTCTTTCTTCTGTCAGTCATCAGCTGTTCTTTTGAGCTTGCTTTAGAAAAAAAGTGTAAAAAAGTATATTTGATTAAAGTTCATTCTAAGTTTTATTAAAAATGCATTTACTTTATTTTAAAAAATCCGCAATTACTTTTTGTGCAACCCAATACTTAAATGGACGCCAACAATCCGGCAATGTTGGTGATATAACATCAGCAGCAGTTGATGTATCATGCATTTTTCCACAGGGCTCTATCCTTGGTTTCTTGCTTTTTTCGGTATACATAAACAATCTACCTGATATTCCGGTGCATTGTAATGTGCAAATGTACGCTGAAGATATTCAACTTTTCTTAAGCACTATACCAGATTGTGTACAATCATGAATGGATACTATTAATAGCGATCTAAATGAAACCCAGAACTGGGCCGAACTCTCGTCTCCTTCTTAATCCGGCAAAGACTAAACTAATGAAATTCTCAAAACGGTCAGCTACTCAAATTCCTCCAGTTAGAGCTACTCTGCACAACTCAGTAATAGAAACTGGTGAATCATCCTGTAACCTTGGTTTAATATTCAACTTGAAACTGACTTGGACCAATCATATTAACAAAGCTGTTGGTAAAGTTCAAGGAATGCTGCGAAGTTAATGGTCTGTGCGGACCACTACACCTTTTCAAGCTCGTATGCTTTTAGCGAAATCTTACCTCAAACCCACTCTACTTCATGAATATGAAATTTTCGCCAATTTTGATTCGAGAGACTTCAACTAACTGAAAGTAAGCTACAATAACATTGCTCGCTACAAATTTAGTAAGAAAACGAGAGACCATGGTTCTCAATTCGCCTACAAATAATTCGACATCAGTTTCGAAAACCTGCCAAAAGCGAAATTCTTACCGAAAAAAAATTATTTATCTTAAGATCATCTCCATTTAGCTCGATCTGGCAGAGGACTTACAAATATTTTACCACTCTTCCCAACCTCAAACTCTGAGAAACAATCCCTCTCCGCTGCGCCTTTTTTACTTTATATGGAACAAAAGTTTCCTTGCATTATTTATTTTCGATAATTATAGATCCTTTAGTGAAATAAAATGCCAACTTGACTAACAAATTAACAATATAAGTGCCTTTATCTAAATCCCATATGATCTTTATTGGTCTACGAATTTAAGTTTGGATGTAAGGTGTACTCCATTCTTAAAATACTTTATTTCAGCCCGATATTCTCATGATATCTGATTTAGGGGTGTTTTCGGGGGAGAGGTGGTCCCGCAGTACTTGGCCCTGAAAAAATATCAGCATCGTGCTCTTTTCTCAAATACCATTTATTTAAACCCCATATTGCCATTGGCTTAAGAGGAGTTTATAGGATGAGGCGTTCCCCAAACACATGGCCCCAAATATGTTATAAAATTAGTTTTCTAATCTCAAATACCTTTCATTTGAGCCACATATTGGCGTGGTCGAAAAATATTTTCCTTTTGGGGGTGTTATGGGAAAGGGGTGATGCCCTAAATACATGGTCCTACATTTGGATATCAAATTCTTATTCTACTCCCAAATACCTTTATTTGACCCCATATTGCGATGGTCACTAAAAAATTGCTGTTTGTAGGGTATTTTGGGAAAGGGGTAGACCCCCAGAAAACTGGTCCCGAAAATGGATATCAATTCTTGCTCTACCCCCCAAAAACTTTCATTTAAGCTCCACATTGACATGGTCGGTAAATATGCCCGATTTAGGGGTGTTTTGGGATTGGGGTGGTCCCCCAAATACTAAGCCCTGAAAATATATCAGCAACGTGCTATATTCTCATGTATTTTTTATTTGAACCCCATATTGCCATTGCCCTCAATATTGGATATCAAATTCGATTTATAATCTCATTTAAACTCTTTATTGCAAAAGTCAGCAAATATATCCGGTTTGGGGTATTGGCCCTAAAAGCTATGAATGTTTAGTTCCCCTTTCTTTAAGACCCAAATTACCTTGGTGAGCAAATACGTCCTATTTGGGGGTTGTTATGGTGGTGGGACGTCCGCTAGACGGTTGGCCCCTAATGTTGATATCAGATACGTGGACTATTCCCACATACCTTTAATTTGAGCCCCATATTTCCATAGTCGGCAAACATGACCGACTTGGGGGTATTTTGGGGGATCGGGGGTCACTCAGTGAGTTGGCCTTGAAAATATATATCGGATTCGTGTTCCACTTTAAAACCCCTCCCTTTTGAGCATCATATTGGAATATGTAGCGCAGAGGTTAGCATGTCCGCCTATGACGCTGAACGCCTGGGTTCGAATCCTGGCGAGACCATCAGAAAAAATTTTCAACGGTGGTTTTCCCCTCCTAATGCTGGCAACATTTGTGAGGTACTATGCCATGTAAAACTTCTCTCGAAAGACTCGGCTATAAAAAGGAGGCCCCTTATCATTGAGCTTAAAACTTGAATCGGACTGCACTCATTGATATGTGAGCAGTTTGCCCCTGTTCCTTAGTGGAATGTTCATGGGCAAAATTTGCATTTGCATTGCAATAGTCAGAAAATACCTATTACTTGGGTGGTTTTGTGGGGGTGGCATGGCCCCGTAGACACTTTTTCCGAATATTGATATCAAATTCGTGTTTTACTCCCAAAGACCTTTCTTTTGGGCCCCATATTGCTATGGTCGTAAATTTGTCCCTTTTGGGGGATGTTTTCGGGAAGTGGCGGCCCCCCAAACACTTGGTCCCATATTTGGATATCAGATTCGAATTCTACACTAAAATACCTTTTATTTAAGACCCATATTCCCGTGGTCTGTAAATAAGTCCTGTTTGGGGAGTGTTTTGGGGAAGGGGTGGACCCCCAGAAACGTGGTGCCACATTTGGATTTTAGATTCGTATTCTACTCGCAAATACCTTTCATTTGAGTCCCATATTGCCAAGGTCGGTAAATATGTCCGATTTAGGGGTGTTTTGGGGTTAGGGTGGTCCCCCTAACACTTGGTTAGATATATTAGATACGTTTGCTTATCCTAAATACCTTTCATTTGAGTCCCATATTGTCATGATTGGGCTTAATATATGTTTGGTAGGTTTTAGGGTGGGGCGGCACCCCTAGGTACCCAATCCGAAATGTGGATACCAAATTTTTTTTTTAGTGTACTGTATGAGATTATACAAAATTTCGCTTAAATCGCACCACTCATCTCCGAGATCTGTCGTTTCTGATAATAAGATTAGTGGGGAGGGTCCGCCCTCTCTTCAGATATCAAAAAATTTATTACCCTATATTCACCACGGGGTCATTATGCACTATCTTTGAAATTTTCAAGAAAATCGGTTCAGCCGTTTCTGAGTCTATAAGGTACACACAAACAAACAAACAAACATACAAACAAACACAAATCAATTGTTATGTATAAGATTTTTTTAAAGACAAAGCTTCAAGAAATTTTTATTTACAGGCAAAAATTGGGCCACCTAGATTTCAAACAATTTGTTCTGAAGACAAAATAACATATCTTTTCAAACAACATTTTAATAAAAAATTTTCCAAAAAAAATATCAACAACATTTTTTCGTTGTTACTTGATTAAAAATTTATTCTGCACCCCGACCTTTATATTTTTTTATTTATTTTTTTTTTTTTCTTGTGAGTATTCCATAACTTACGTTACCACATTAAAGTAGTTGATACAGGTCCTACAGAGCTACAGGATGTAAATCATTCGATAATAAGCAGCTTTGGTTCTCGTAGGATCTAGCGTGGCTAGTACTATCACTAGTACCGTAGCTAGAGGTATCGAGGATCTCGAGCTGGATTATCAATTTAAAAGTTTATAAACATAAAGGTCGAAAAAATACCAAGTAAGAACGTGCTAAGTTCGGTCGGGGCGAATTTTGTATACCACCATGGATAGCATTAGTCGAGTTCTTTATCTTTTATAGGATCTGCTATGCTATTGGAGCTATATCAAGTTATAGTCCGATTCGGACCATAAATGAATTGAATGCTAATCATTGTTATATTTCAGTCCATTCGGATAAGAATTACACCTAATAGGGGCTCAAGAAGCAAAATCGGAAGATTGGTTTATATGAAGATTGGTTTTCAGAAACGCCAGATCTCGGAGATCGGTGGTGCGATTTAAACGAAATTTGGTGTGCTCTCATAGAGTACCCATTTGGTATCCTAGGGGGACTGCCCCACCCTAAAACCTACCAAACATATATTTAGACCAATCACTCAATATGGGATTCAAAATAAAGGTATTTAGGATAAGAAAATATATCTGATATCCAACAAACAGGACTTATTTACTGACCATGTGAATATGGGCCTTAGATAAAAGGTATGTGAATGCAGAATACGACTCTGATATCCAAATATGGAACCAAGTGTTTAGGGGGCTGCTTCTCATCAAAAACATCCCCCAATGGGGACAAATTTACGACCATAGCAATATGGGGCCCAAATGAAAGGTCTTTGGAAGTAAAGCACGAATTTGATATCAATGTTCGTGAAAAGTGTCTATGGGGCCACCCCATCCCCACAACACCACCCGACTATTGCAGTATGAGGCTCAAATAAGAGGGTTTTTAAAGTAGAACACGAATCCGATATATATTTTCAAGGCCAACTCACAGAGTGGCCGCCCATCTCCCAAAACATCCCCCAAGCCGGTCAAGTTTGCCGACTATGGAAATATGGGGCTCAAGTTAAAGGTATTTGGAAGTGGACCACGTATCTGATATCAACATTAGGGGCCAACTGTCTAGCGGACATCCAACCACCATAACAACCTTCAAATAGGACGTATTTGCTCACCAAGACAATTTAGGTCTTAAAGAGAGTGGAACTAAATATTCATAGTTTTTAGGGCCAATACCCCAAACCGGACATATTTACTGACTGTTGCAATATCAAGTGTCGAAAATAAATATTCAAAGGAAACTTTTGTTCCATATAAAGTAAAAGAAGGCCCAGGGGAGCGGGCCCGGGTCAGCTAGTATATATATATAAATTAATTTGTGTTTGTTTGTGGGTTTGTAAATTTGTTTGTTCTGTATAGACTCAAAAACGACTGAACCGATTTCTTTGAAATTTTTACAGATTGTGGGGAGTGGTCCGGAAGAAGCAATAGGCTATATACATTTTTCATATCGCAAAGGGGTGGACCCCCCCCCCCACCCCTTACTCTGAAAGTACCATTCAAAAATAAAAGTGGACCGATCGGGACAATATGGTATTTCACTAAAAGATCTTTAATTGTCGAAAATAAATATTCCAAGGAAACTTTTGTTCCATATAAAGTAAAAGAAGGCGCAGCGGAGCGGGCCCACGTCAGCTAGTTTCGTATATTTATAACTAAGAGCATTTACATTAACGTAGCAATTTTTTTAAATTTTTTAATAACAATTTTTTTAAGGAAATTTAAAAAAAATCATAAAAATGTTTGAAAAACAATTTTTTTTTTTTAGCCACAATGTATTTACAACAAAAAAATAATAATATGTTAATATATTTTATAACCATTAAGCGAAGAAAGAAGGCCACCATGACGCCTATGATGCAGAACGCCTGGGTTCAAATACCGACGTTAACATTAGAAAAATTTTTAGCGGTCGTTATCCTCTTACTAATGCTGGCTACATTTGTGAGGTATCGGGCATTTTAAAACTTCTCTTCGAAGTGGTGTCGTTATGCGGCACGCCGTTCGGACTCGGCTTTAAAAAGAAGGCCCCTTATTATTGAGCTACAAAAATTCATCTGACTGCACTCGTTGACATGAGAGAATTATCCTCTGTTTCTTAGTGGAATGTTCATGGAAAAATTTGGTAAGCGAAAAAAAGTGGATTTACATTGACTTCCAATAGCACCTGTTATCTTATCGTCATTATTTTTATACCCTCCACCATAAGATGGGGGGTATAGTAATTTCGTCATTCTGATTGTAACTACTCGAAATATTCTTGATCGTCGTGACATTTTGTGTCGATCTAGCCATGTCCGTCCGTCTGTCTGTCGAAAGCACGCTAACTTCCGAAGGAGTAAAGCTAGCCGCTTGAAATTTTGCAGAAATACTTCTTATTAGTGTAGGTCAGTTGGTATTGTAAATGGGCCATATCGGTCCATGTTTTGATATAGCTGCCCTATAAACCGATCTTGGGTCTTGACTTCTTGAGCCTCTAGAGTGCGCAATTCTTATCCGATTGGAATGAAATTTTGCACGACGTGTTTTGTTGCGATATCCAACAACCGTGCCAAGTATGGTTGAAATCGGTCCATAACCTGATATAGTTGTCATATAAACCGATCTTGGTCTCGACTTCTTGAGCCTCTAGAGGGCGCAATTCTTATCCAATTTGAATGAATTTTGGCACGTAGTATTTTGTTATGATATCAAACAACTGTGCCAAATATGGTTAAAATCGGTTCATTACCTGATATAGCTGTCATATAAACAGATGTGGGGAATTGACTTTTTGAGCTTCTAGAGGGCGCAATTCCTATCCGATTTGGCTGAAATTTCGCAAGACGTTTTTTATTGTTACTTTCAACAACTATGTCGAATAAAGTACAAGTCGGTTCATAACCTGATATAGCTGCCATATAAACCGATCTGGGATCTTGACTTCTTGAGCCTCTAGAGGTCGCAATTATTATCCGATTTGCCTGAAATTTTGTACGACAGATCCTCTCATGACTATCAACATACGTGTTTATGATGGTCTGAATCTGTCTATAGCCCGATACAGCTCCCATATGAATCGATCTCTCTATTTTACTTCTTGAGCCCACAAAGGGCGCAATTCTTATTCGAATTGGCTGACATTTTACACAGGTCTCCAACATATAATTTAATTGTGGTCCAAACCGGACCATATCTTGACATCGCTCTAATAGCAGAGCAAATATTTTCTTATATCCTTTTTTTTTGCCTAAGAAGAGATGCCAGGAAAAGAACTCGACAAATGCGATCCATGGTGGAGGGTATATAAGATTCGGCCCGGCCGAACTTAGCACGCTTTTACTTGTATAACTTAGAAACCATCGAACACAACAAGACACTGAAAGGGATTCCAGAAATCTCACTCCTAAGAATTTTGAGAAAAATTTTTTTTGGATATTTTTGCATGTAAAAAATTTCCTAGTTTCGACAAGCCAATTTCCCCCAATACGTGACCCTTAATCACTGGAAAATTGTTTCTAAATAGTTTTAGTCGTCCGCTTTACGCCAATCCAAATTTCATCTAAGACAGCTCCATTCTTGGGTATTTTTCTACACATTCATATTTAATGGGTTAATGACATTTTCTTTAAAGACCGAATCACCCAGATTAATTTATATTTTAAAATAATTATAAATAATTATAAAATAACGATCGAAATTTACCAGTCAATAGTAAGCAACGTTGATTCTAGAAATTTATTAGTTATGTAGCCTTTAACCGTAGTGTTGGACACAGTGAAATATTTTTTAAAAAATTTCAAAATGTACTTTTTGAATTATTGAATTTTTTCCAAAAAAATCTTTTCACAATATAAAGATTGCAATGAAAAGATCTCAATACACACCTTAAGTAAGAAAATGTGTTAAATTAATATCAGTAGGCGGACTTTTACCTATAAGAGCAAGTTTTATATTAGACTTTCCGTTGTCGCTAAGTCATTTGACATCAATTATTTATTTTTTTTATATACCGAGTAAAAATTAGTGGGCAAAGAAAGAAAAAAGTTCACAACTGCAATAACGTGGAAATTTCTTCATATTTCTCATATCTAGTTCTACCACGTTTTCTTATTTAATCTCCAATAAATTAGGAAAACATTAGGACTTATAAAGATATGATGTAAGTTATAGCCATATACGGTAATAGTTAGATGCAATTTTAACGGGACATCTTTTCCACTAAAACGATTTTTCGATCGATTTTATTAAAGTTCGAGGGTGAAATAAGCGGCATCATTTAAGCAGAACGAAGATGGCTCTTTTTAAAAATTGGTCGAAAGTTATTTTTTTGAAATGTTTAACATTTGTAGTTATTTAATTTTTTTCAATTTGTTTGCGTGAAATTTTATGGAAATATAAGTCATTCGAAACCAATTGACCGACACAAACAATAACCTATTGAAGTCATAAAACTAGTTTGAGAGCAAATGAACACGAGCGCAAAAGATAAAATTTCATCAAAATATTGAAGCTAATTCGCCAAAACCATCACTATAAAACTAAGATATTCGCAAAAACAACAACATTTTGAAGACTTTGAATGATCAGAAGAATTTTGGCAACTTTCGATGTAGAAAAAATGTGGGGTGCCCCCCTCTCCCCTCCCACAAAATAAAATTCTGGCTACGCCCCTGATGGCAGCTATATCAAAACATGGACTTATTTGGTCCATTTACGATCCAAATCGACCTACCCTTATAAAAGTATTTGTGCAAAATTTCAAGTGCCTAGCTTTATTCCTTCGAAAGTTAGCGTGCTTTTGACAGACAGACGGACGGACATGGCTAGATCGACTAAAAATGTCATGACGATCAAGAATATACATACTTTATGGGGTCTTAGACGCATATTTCGAGGTGTTACAAACAGAATGACGAAATTAGTATACCCCCATCCCCCCACATATCGTCAAAATAAAAAGCATTTAAAAACAGTAAGGAAAGGCAAAAGTCGGGCGATGTTGACTGCATAATGCCCTACACCTTCCCTATAAGTACAATGTGAGATCTATATCCAATTCGGAACCAATTATGATGGACCCACACCACTACTGTGGTAGAGGGTATTATAACTTAGTGCATTTGTTTGAAACACATCCAAAAGGAAGACAGGTAGACCCATTTATAAGTATACCGATCGACTCAGAATCACTTTCTGATTCGTTTTAGCTATGTCTGTCTGTCCGTCTGCCCATGTTAAATTGTGTACAAACTACAAGTCGTAGTTTTCCTCCGATCGTCTTCAAATTCGGTACAGGCATGTTTTTCAGCCTAGAGACGAAGCCTATTGGAAAAAATCGGATTCGTCCGATTTGCAGTAATAATGGATTAAAATGCTAACCGATTACCTCCAAATTTGGCAGGAACGACTTTTTAATGACTCTTAACATTACTGGTGACTTTAATTGAAATCGGTTCAAATTTAGATATAGCTTCCATATATATGTTCGTCCGATTTGCAGTAATAATGCAATGACATGGTCATTTGCTGACCGATTCTCTCGAAATCTGGGAGGAGGGATTTTCATTACTGGTGAATTTTAAGAAATCGGTCCAGATTTAGATATAGTTGCTATATATATATTGTTCCCGTGGTGAAAACCCAAAAACACTACCCAATTTTTGATATCTGAAAGGGGGCGGACCTTCCCCCTTACCCTAATTTTCAGAAACGCCAGATCTCGGAGATGGGTGGTGCGATTTAAGCGAAATTTTGTGTGCACTTATATCGTATCCTAAAAATAAAAATTTGGTATCCAAATTTCGGATAGGGTACCTAGGAGGGCCGTCCCACCCTAAAACCTACCAAACATATATTTAGACCAATCTCGGCTCAAATTAAAGAGTGTCTCGGAAAATAAGATTTGGTGACAAAAATTTTCTAGAACAATGCCGAAAGTGGTAGAAATAGTACATTTAGTGGCGCAATTGGAACAATTTTGTACTTTCTTTGTAAATTGAGATAGAGCTCCGAATTTTGGAACTTAGGTACACCATGGCAAACTTGAAAATTTGTACATTTAGGTACTAAAAAAATACCAAAAATGTATGAAATGGTTGATAGATAGAGATAGATGGGTGATAGATAGATAGATACAGGGCGGATAGATAGAACTAGAATTTAGAGATTTGTCATAAAAGACATCTGCTGAAAAGGAAAAATGGGAGAAATAGTACTGATAATGATGATAATTATGAAAACGTTGGTATAGTACCGTAATTGGTACCATTTGGTACTTTCTTTACAGATAGAGTTAGGGGTCTAAAATTTTGCATGTCGGTAGAACGAGGAAATATATGATGGGTGACTAAATGATCTATTCAAAATTCGTAAATTTTGGTACCAAAATTTTAGAACGAGGAAATATATGATGGGTGACTAAATGATCTATTCAAAATTCGTAAATTTTGGTACCAAAATTTTCATCATTTGGTACTTTTTTAATAGATGTATCTACAGGTCCGAAAGTTGGCATGTAGATACAACGATGATGGGTGACTAAATGATCTATTTAGAGTTCGAACATTTTGGTACTAAAATTGGTACCATTTGGTATTTATTTTCAAGATGTACCTACAGGTCTAAAATTTGGCATGCAAATACAACGAGGAAAAATATGAAGGGTGACTAAATGATCTATTTAAAATTGGAACATTTTGGTACCATTTGATAATTTCTTCACAGATTGAGCTAGAGGTTTGACATTTGGCATGTATGTACAACGACAAAAAATATGATGGCTGACTAAATGGTCTATTTGAAATTCGAACACTGTTGTAGCAGAAAGTGTAAAATAATACACAAGAGCTCATCTCTGCATACAGCGAACGGGAACAGCTAGAATTAAGCAATTTGACAAACATTATCGCACTTTTGACCAAAATACGACATGTGGAGGAAAACGTACTAATTGTGGTGCAATTTGTACCTTGGAAGTATATATTGGGCGACTAGAAAATATTTTTTATTCGTGCATTTAGGTACTCAAACGTATAAAATGGTACATTTTTTACGGAGTAAGATAAAGCTCTCAAAATTGGGATACATCTATACCTTGACGACAAATTTTGGGCGATCAGAGGATTTTTATCAAAATCGTACATTTAAGTACTAAGTACATAAAAAATGGTACTTTCTCTATGAATTGAGCTAAAGCGCTCAAAATTTGGAATCGGGTACACCTTGACATTAAATATAGGACGGCTAGAAGATTTTTTTTAATTCGTGCATTTAGGTACTAAAACATACAAAATTGTACTTTCATTACAGAGTGATCTTAAGCTCTCAAAATTAGGTTACTTTGACGAAGCGGACCGCCGGGGTGCTAATTGTTAATAAATACATATATGAAAATAATAATAATAATGTTTGTTTGTTTATTCGTCTAAGTCTACAAAATTCAAAACCCATGCTTTGAAAACTAAATAGTGTAACTGCAGAGTCTAGCTCAATAAAAATTTAATGTTTTTATACCCTCCACCATAGGGTGGGGGTATACTAATTTCGTCATTCTGTTTGTAACACCTCGAAGTATGCATCTAAGATCCCATAAAGTATATATATTCTTGATCGTCATGAAATTTTAAGTCGATCTAGCGATGTCCGTTTGTCTGTCCGCCCGTCCGTCTGTCTATCGAAAGCACGCTAACTATCGAAGGAATAAAGCCAGCCGCTTGAAATTTTGCACAAATACTTCTTATTAGTGTAGGTCGGTTGGTATTGTAAATGGGCCATATCGGCCCATGTTTTGATATAGCTGCCATATAAACCGATCTTGGTTCTTGATTTCTTGAGCCTCTAGAGGGCGATTTGGCTGAAATTAAATACAACGGCTTCTCTCATGACCTTCAATATACGTGTCTAAAACGATCTGAATCGATCAATAGCTTGATACAGATCCCGTATAAACTTATCTCCCAATTTTGCTTCTTGAGTCCCTACAATGCGCAATTCTTATCCGAATGAACTGAAATATTACACAATGACTTCTACAATGTTCAGCATTCATTTATGGTCCGAATCGGACTATAACTTGATATAGCACCAATAGCATAACGGTCCTTATTCAATATTCTTTGTTTGTCTAAAAAGAGATACCGCGCATAGAACTCGACAAATACAGTCCATTGTGGCGGGTAAATAAGATTCGGCCCGGCCGAACTTAGCACGCTCTTACTTGTTTGTCTTAGTACATATCAGAATATCAGAAAAATTTTAGTCGCTCGATACATACTGTCAAGGTGTAACTGTATCCCGAATTTCAGAGCTCCAGCTCAATACATAAGGAAAGTGTCATTTGTACGATTTAGTACCTAAATGTAAAAATTAAGAACAATCTTCTTGTTGCCAACAATATACTGTTAAGGTGTAACTGCACCTCAAATTTTAGAGTTCGAGCCCACTGTGCAAAAGAGTAAAATTTTCTACGTTTTAGAAATTAAATGAACGAATTTCAAGAAATCTTCTATTTTGAACGTTTAGGTACCTATGTGTACGATTTTCAAAAATATCTTCTAGTCGCCCAATATATGCTTCCAAGGTATTAATTACACCAAAACTTGTATGTTTTCTTCCACTTCTGGTACGATTTGTTACGACACATCGTATTTTTGTCAAGACTATAATTCGTATCAAGTTGCTTGATTCTAGCTGTCCCCGCTCGCTGTACTAGGGTTGCCCAAAAAGTAATTGTCGGTAATATAGTAGTAATATAGTCGGCGTTGACAAATTTTTTCAACGGCTTGTGACTCTGTAATTGCATTCTTTCTTCTGTCAGTTATCATATTCCACCAGGACAACGCTAGACCGCACACATCTTTGGCCAAAAACTGAGTGAGCTTGGCTGGGAACTTTTGATGCATCCACCATATAGCCCTGACCTAGCACCATCAGACTACCATTTATTTCGATCTTTGCAGAACTCCTTAAATGGTAAAACTTTCGGCAATGATGAGGCTATAAAATCGCACTTGGTTCAGTTTATTGCAGATAAAGGCCAGAAGTTCTATGAGCGTGAAATACTAAATTTGCCAGGAAGATGGCAAAAGGTTATCGAACAAAATGGCAATTATATATTTGATTAAAGTTCATTCTAAGTTTTATTAAGAATGCATTTACTTTCTTTTAAAAAATCGGCAATTACTTTTTAGGCAACCCAATATTAAGCACTTTCTGATACCAATATGTACGAATAGAACATTTTGTCGCCCATCACGATCTGCATAGCGGTGTAAGGGGGAATGAATAAGCAGACGGTTTGACAGTGAAGGCCAGATGACTGCCATCAATAAACTTGGTTAATCCGAAGCCTTTTGGTTCGACGCAGTCCGAATGAAGAGCCTTGGGTACGAATGCGCAGGTAATACTGTGGAATAGTGAAACAGTCGGTTGGAAGAAGAAAATTCTATATGGACATCCGGATTGTGAGATGACGAGGCTATTGCAGAAAGCAAGCAACCAAGAGGTGGGTATAGCTTTCGGTATCATAACAGAACACGTAGGACTACGAGCTCACTTATGCAAAATCAGTGATAGCATGTGTAGAGCATGTAGGGAAGATGATGAGACGTTTGAGCATTTCCTATGTCATTGTCCGGTTTTCGCTGCTAACATACACCGGCACTTAGGTGAGGACACAACACCAGATATAAACCAATTAAGGGCGTGGTATGGACAACAATTAGGGATTTTCTAAGTAGCACGGAATTCTTGACTTAAATTTTCTTTTTCGTGGTTACTTTTTATACCCACCACCGAAGGATGGGGGTATATTAATTTTGACATTCCGTTTGCAACACATCGAAATATCCATTTTCGACCCTATAAAGTATATATCGACCCTATAAATATATTCTTGATCAGCGTAAAAATCTAAGACGATCTAGACATGTCCGTCCGTCTGTCTGTTGAAATCACGCTACAGTCTTTAAAAATAGAGATATTGAGCTGAAACTTTGAACAGATTCCTTTTTTGTCCATAAGCAGGTTAAGTTCGAAGATGGGCTATATCGGACTATATCTTGAAATAACCCCCATATAGACCGATCCGCCGATTTAAGGTCTTTGGCCCATAAAAACCACATTTATTATCCGATTTTCTGAAACTTAGGTTAGTGGGTTGTGTTAGGCCCTTCGACATCCTTCGTTAATTTGGCTCAGATCGGCTCAGATTTGGATATAGCTGCCATATAGTCCGATCCTCCGATTTAGGTTATTAGGCTGATAAAAGTCACATTTATTATCCGATTTTGCTGAAATTTGGGACAGTGAGTTGTGCTAGGCCCCTCGACATCTTTCGTCAGTTTGGCCCAGATCGGTCCAGATTTGGATATAGCTGTCATATAGACTAATCCTCCAATTTAGGGTCTTAAGCCCTTAAAAGCCACTTTTATTATCCGATTTTCTAATCTGAAATACCTTTCATTTAAGAGGAATGGGCCCTAAAAACTATCAATAGCGAGCTCCACTCTCTTTAAGACCCAAATTGTCATGGTGAGAAAATACGTCTATTTGAGGATTGTTTTGGTGGTGGGACGTCCCCTAGACAGTTGGTCCCGAATGTTGATATCACATTCATGGCAAACATGACCGGCTTGGGGGGTGTTTTGGGAGATGGACGGCCACTCAGTGTGTTGGCCTTGAAAATTCGTGTTCTACTCTAACCCTTTTATTTGAGCCCCATTCTTCTTATTTGGGTGGTGTTGTGGAGTTGGGGTGGCCCCATAGACACTTTTCCAGTATATTGATATCGGTTTCGTGCTTAACTCTCAAAGACATTTCATTTGAGCCCCATATTGATATGGTCGTAAATTTGGCCCCTTTGGGGATGTTTTTGGGAAATGGCGCCCCCAAACACTTGGTCCCATATTTGGATATCAGATTCAAATTCTACACTAAAATACCTTTCATTTAAGCCCCATAATCCCATGGCCAGTAAATCAGAAGGGGTGGAGCCCCAGAATCGTAGTCCCATATTTGGATATTAGATTCTTATTCTACACCTCCGATTTAGGGGTGTTTTGGGGGTTGGGGTGGTCCCCCTAATACTTGGTCCGACAATTGGATATCAGATACGTTTTCTAATCCTTAATACCTTTCATTTGAGTCCCATATCGTCGCGATTGGTCTAAATATATGTTTGGTAACTTTTGGGGTGGGGCGGCCCCCATAGGAACCCCATCCGAAATTTAAATACCAAATTTTTATCTTTAGGGTACCATATGAGAGCACACAAAATTTCGCTTAAATCGCACCACCCATCTCCGAGATCTGGCGTTTCTGAAAATTAGGGTAAGGGGAAGGGTCCACCCGACCTTCAGATGTCGAAAAATTTAGTACCCTATTTTCACCACGGGATCATTATGCACCATCTGTGAAAATTTCAAGAAAATCGGTTCAGCCATTTCTGAGTCTATAAGGAACACACAAACAAACGAATAAACTCAAATTGATTTTTATACCCTCCACAATTGGATGGGGGGTATACTAATTTCGTCGTTCTGTTTGTTACTACTCGAAAAATTCGTCTGAGACCCCATAAAGAATATATATTCTTGATCGTCGCGACATTTTATGTCGATCGAGCCATGTCCGTCCGTCGAAAGCACGCTAACTTCCGAAGGAGTAAAGCTAGCCGCTTGAAATTTTGCACAAATACTTCTCATTAGTGTAGGTCGGTTGGTATTGTAAATGGGCCATATCGGTCCATGTTTTGATATAGCTGTCATATAAACCGATCTTGGGTCTTGACATCTTGAGCCTCAAGAATGCGCAGTTCTTATGCGATTGGGATGAAATTTTGCCTACTTCCTATTAGTGTAGGTCGTTTGGTATCATAAATGGGCCATATCAGTCCATGTTTTGATATAGCTGCCATATAAACCGATCTTGGGTCTTGAATTCTTGAGCCTCTAGAGGGCGCAATTCTTATCCAATTTGAATGAATTTTGGCACGTAATATTTTGTAATGATATCCAACAACTGTGCCAAGTATGGTTCAAATCGGTTCATAACCTGATATAGCTGCCATATAAACCGATCTGGGATCTTGACTTCTTGAGCCTCTAGAGGTCCCAATTATTATCCGATTTGCCTGATTTTGTACGACGGATTCTCTCATGACCATTAACATTCGTGTTTATTATGGTCTGAATCGGTATATAGCCCGATACAGCTCCCATATAAATCGATCTCTCTATTTTACTTCTTGATCCCACAAAGGGCGCAATTCTTATTCGAATTGGCTGACATTTTACACAGGTCTCCAACATATAATTTGATTGTGGTCCAAACCGGACCATATCTTGATATCGCTCTAATAGCAGAACAAATCTTTTCTTATATCCTTTTTTTGCCTAAGAAGAGATGCCGGGAAAAGAACTCGACAAATGCGATCCATGGTAGAGGGTATATACGATTCGACCCGGCCGAACTTAGCACGCTAGAGGTCCCAATTATTATCCGATTTGCCTGATTTTGTACGACGGATTCTCTCATGACCATTAACATTCGTGTTTATTATGGTCTGAATCGGTATATAGCCCGATACAGCTCCCATATAAATCGATCTCTCTATTTTACTTCTTGATCCCACAAAGGGCGCAATTCTTATTCGAATTGGCTGACATTTTACACAGGTCTCCAACATATAACTTGATTGTGGTCCAAACCGGACCATATCTTGATATCGCTCTAATAGCAGAGCAAATCTTTTCTTATATCCTTTTTTTGCCTAAGAAGAGATGCCGGGAAAAGAACTCGACAAATGCGATCCATGGTAGAGGGTATATAAGATTCGACCCGGCCGAACTTAGCACGCTTTTACTTGTTTTGCCTAAGAAGAGATGCCGGGTGGATGGTATATAAGATTCGGCCCGGCCCGGCCGAATTTAGCACGCGAACATTTTTAGCCAAATCGGACCAGAATTGCATACTCTAGAGGCTCCAGAAGTCAAGACCCAAGATCGGTTTATAGGGCAGCTATATCAAAACATGAACCGATATGGCCCATTTGCAATACCAACCGACCTACTCTAGTAAGAAGTATTTGTGCAAAATTTCAAGCAGCTAGCTTTTCTCCTTCGGAAGTTAGCGTGCTTTCGAAAGACAGACGGTCGGACGGACAGACGGACAGACATGGCTAGATCGACATAAAATGTCACGACGATCAAGAATATATATACTTTATGAGGTCTCAGACGAATATTTCGAGTAGTTACAAACAGAATGACGAAATTAGGATACCCCCATCCTATGGTGGAGGGTATAATTAGTAAAGACAAGTTCGGTCACTTTTACAACTTTGTTAGCTTAAAGAAAAATGCAACGAAAAATTTGGCGATATCTGTTGACCAAAATTATAAACTCGATTTCCAAAATAAGAAAATTAAAAATTTGAGTCAACCGTCGGCAGACAACGACGCAGTCAACAAAGGTTTCTTACATACGCAAATCATAAATTCGCAAAAAAAATTAAAGAGAGATTTCAGATTTGAAATTAATCATTTTAAATGAAATAGCTAAACTTAAGAGTACAATTGGAAATATCTTTCTCGTAATATATCAACCAATAGTTCATTTATATATCACTAGCTGAACCGGGCCCGCTCCACTGCACCTTCTTTTACTTTAAATATGGAACAAAATGATCCTTTAAATGTTTTTTTTTGACAATTCAATAGCTCTAAGTTAAATACCATGCTACCAAAATAGTATTTGTGTATCGCTTGAATAACAGTATAACAAATAAATGCCTTTATCTGAATACCATATTATCTTGATCTTATATATAACAAGTAAAAGCGTGCTAAGTTCGGTCAGGCCGAATCTTATTAAACCTCCACCACGGATCGTATTTGTGGAGTTCTTTTCCCGGCATCTCTTCTAAAGCAAAAAAAGGATATAAGAGAAGATTTGCTCTGTTATTAGAGCAGTATCAAGATATGGTCCGGTTTGGACCACAGTTAAATTATATGTTGGAGACCTGTGTAAAATGTCAGCCAATTCGAAAAAGAATTGCGCCCTTTGGGGGCTCAAGGAGTAAAATAGAGAGATCGATTTATATGGGAGCTGTATCGGGCTATAGACCAATTCAGACCATAGTAATCACGTATATTAATGGTCACGAGAAATCCGTCGTACAAAAGTTCAGGCAAATCGGACAATAATTTCGACCTCTAGAGGCTCAAGAAGTCAAGATTCCAGATCGGTTTATATGGCGGCTATATCAGGTAATGAACCCATTTGAACCTTATTCGACAAAGTTGTTGAAAGTAAGAATAAAATACATCTTGCAAAATTTCAGCCCAATCGGATAGAAATTGGCCCTCTAGAAGCTAAAGAAGTCAAGTCCCCAGATCTGTTTATATGACAGCTATATCAGGTTATGAACCGATTTGAACCTTATTTTACACAGTTGTTGGATATCATAACAAAATACCACGTGCAAAATTTCATTCCAATAGGATAAGAATTGCGCACTCTAGAGGCTCAAGAAGTCAAGACCAAGATCGGTTTATATGGCAGCTATATCAGGTTATTGACCGATTTCAACCATACTTTGCACAGTTGTTGGATATAATAACAAAACACGTCGTGCAAAATCTTATTTCAATCGGATAAGAATTGCGCACTCTAAAAGCTCAAGAAGTCAAGACCCAAGATAGGTTTATATGACAGCTATTTCAAGTTATGGACCGATTTGAACCATACTTGGCGCAGTTGTTGGATATCATAACAAAACACGTCGCGCAAAATTTCATTCCAATCGGATGAGAATTGCGCACTCTAGAGGCTCAAGAAATCAAGACCCAAGATCGGTTTATATGGCAGCTATATGAAAACAAGGACCGATATGGCCCATTTACAATACCAACCGACCTATACTAATAAGAAGTATTTGTGCAAAATTTCAAGCGGCAAGCTTTACTCCTTCGGAAGTTTGCGTGCTTTCGACAGACAGACAGACGGACGGACAGACGGACGGACGGACGGACAGACGGACGGACAGACGGACGGACGGACGGACAGACGGACGGACGGACAGACGGACGGATATGGCTAGATCGACATAAAATGTAGCGACGATCAAGAATGTATATATTTTATGGGGTCTCAGACGAATATTTCGAGTAGTTATAAACAGAATGACGAAATTAGTATACCCCCCATCCTATGGTATAACAAGTAAAAGCGTGATAAGTTCGGCCGGGTCGAATCTTATATACCCTCCACCATGGATCGCATTTGTCGAGTTCTTTTCCCGGCATCTCTTCTTAGGCAAAAACAAGAATATAAAATTCTTATAATTAAAGTGCGGGTAATATCTCCAACAATTGTACATAGTAAACACTTAAAACTAAGAATCTATAGCTATACAATACATCACAGATTTTGAATGAATAACTTACGGAAAAAACTAACAATTGTGGCTTTGTAGATTGAATTTAAAAGTAAAAGCCTGCTAAGTTCGGCCGGGCCGAATCTTATATACCCTCCACCATGGATCGCATATGTCGAGTTCTTTTCCCGGCATCTCTTCTTAGGCAAAAAAGAATATAAGAAAAGAGTTGCTCTGCTTTAAAACGATATCAAGATATGGTCCGGTTCGGACCACAATTAAATTATATGTTGGAGACCTGTGTAAAATTTCAGCCAATTCGTATAAGAATTGCGCCCATTGGGGCTCACGAAGTAAAATAGAGAGAACGATTTATATGGGATCTGTATCGAGCTATAGACCGATTCAGACCATAATAAACACGTTTGTTGATGGTCATGAGAGGATCCATCGTACAAAATTTCAGGCATATCGGATAACAATTGCGACCTCTAGGGGTCAAGAAGTCAAGATCCCAGATCGGTTTATATGGCAGCTATATCAGGTTATGAACCGATTTGAACCTTATTTGACACAGTTGTTGAAAGTAAAAATAAAATACATGCAAAATTTCAGCCAAATCGGATAGGAATAGCGCCCTCTAAAAGCTCAAGAAGTCAAGACCCAAGATCGGTTTATATGGCAGCAGGCAGGTTATTTACCGATTTAAACCATACTTGGCACACTTGTTGGATATTATAACAAAACACGTCGTGCAAAATTTCATTCCAATCAGATAAGAACTGCGCACTCTAGAGGCTCAAGAAGTCAAGACCCAAGATCGGTTTATATGGCAGCTATATCAAGTTATGGACCGATTTGAACCATACTTGGTACATTTATTGGATATCATAACAAAACACATCGTGTAAAATTTTATCTCAATCAGATAAGAACTGCGCACTCTAGAGGCTCAAGAAGTCAAGACCCAAGATCGGTTTATATGGCAGCTATATCAAGTTATGGACCGATTTGAACCATACTTGGTACATTTATTGGATATCATAACAAAACACATCGTGTAAAATTTTATCTCAATCGGATAAGAATTGCGCACTCTAGAGCCTCAAGAAGTCAAGACCCAAGATCGGTTTATATGGCAGCTATATCAGGTTATTTACCGATTTAAACCATACTTGGCACACTTGTTGGATATTATAACAAAACACGTCGTGCAAAATTTCATTCCAATCAGATAAGAACTGCGCACTCTAGAGGCTCAAGAAGTCAAGACCCAAGATCGGTTTATATGGCAGCTATATCAAGTTATGGACCGATTTGAACCATACTTGGTACATTTATTGGATATCATAACAAAACACGTCGTGCAAAATTTCATCCCAATCGGATAAGAATTGCACACTCTAGAGGCTCAAGAAGTCAAGACCCAAGATCGGTTTATATGGCAGCTATATCAAAACATGGACCGATATGGCCCATTTACAATACCAACTGACCTACACTAATAAGAAGTATTTGTGCAAAATTTCAAGCGGCCAGCTTTACTCCTTCGGAAGTTAGGGTGCTTTTGACAGACAGACGGACGGACGGACGGACGGACGGACGGACATGGCTAGATCGACATAAAATGTTGCGACGATCAAGAATATATATACTTTATGGGGTCTCAGATGAATATTTCGAGTAGTTACAAACAGAATGACGAAATTAGTATACCACCCATCTTATGGTGGAGGGTATAAAAAGAGGATATAAGAAAAGATTTGCTCTGCTATTAGAGCGATATCAAGATATGGTCCGGTTTGGACCACAATTAAATTCTATGTTGGAGACCTGTGTAAAATGTCAGCCAATTCGAATAAGAATTGCGCTCTTTGTGAGCTCAAACAAGTAAGAGCGTGCTAAGTTCGGCCGGGCCGAATCTTATATACCCTCCACCATTGGTCGCATTTGTCGAGTTCTATGCGCGGTATCTCTTTTTAGACAAACATAGAATATTGAATAAGAACTGTTATCCTATTGGAGCTATATCAAGTTATAGTCCGATTCGGACCATAATTGAATGCTGATTGACATTGTAGAAGTCATTGTGTAATATTTCAGTTCATTCGGATAAGAATTGCGCCTTGTAAGTGCTTAAGAAGCAAAATCGGGAGATACGTTTATATGGGAGCTGTATCAAGCTATTGGTCGATTCAGACCATACTAGACACGTATGTTGAAGGTCATGAAAGAAGGCCTTGTACAAAATTTCAGCCAAATCGGACGATAATTGCGCCCTCTAGAGGCTCAAGAAGTCAATACCCAAGATCGGTTTATATGACAGCTATACCAGATTATGAACCGATTTGAACCATACTTAGCACAATCGTTGGATATCATAACAAAATACGTCGTGCAAAATTTCATTCCAATCGGATAAGATTTGCGCCCTCTACAGGCTCAAGAAGTCAAGACCCCAGATCGGTTTATATGGCAGCTATATCAGGTTATGGACCGATTTAAACCATACTTGGCACAATTGTTGGATATAATAACGAAACACGTCGTGCAAAATTTCATCCCAATCGGATAAGAATTGCGCACTCTAGATGCTCAAGAAGTCAAAATCCCAGATCGGTTTATATGGCAGCTATATCAGGTTATGGACCGATGTGAACCATACTGGGCACAGTTGTTGGATATAATAACAAAACACGTCGTGTAAAATTTCATCCCAATCGGATAAATATTGCGCACTCTAGAGGCTCAAAAAGTCAAGACCCAAGATCGGTTTATATGGCAGCTATATCAAAACATGGACCGATATGGCCCATTTACAATACCAACCGACCTACACTAATAAGAAGTATTTGTGCAAAATTTCAAGCGGCTAGCTTTACTCCTTCGGAAGTTAGCGTGCTTTCGACAGACAGACGGACGGACGGACGGACGGACAGACGGACGGACATGGCTAGATCGACATAAAATTTCGCGACGATTAAGAATATAAATACTTTATGGGGTCTCAGACGAATATTTCGAGTAGTTACAAACAGAATGACGAAATTAGTATACCCCCCATCTTATGGTGGAGGGTATAAAAAGAGTTTCTCTGCTATTAAAACGATATCATGATATGGTCCGGTTCGGACCACAATTAAATTATATGTTGGAGACCTGTGTAAAATGTCAGCCAATTCGTATAAGAATTGCGCCCATTGGGGCTCACGAAGTAAAATAGAGAGAACGATTTATATGGGATCTGTATCGGGCTATAGACCGATTCAGACCATAATAAACACGTTTGTTGATGGTCATGAGAGGATCCGTCGTACAAAATTACAGGCATATCGGATAATAATTGCGACCTCTAGGGGTCAAAAAGTCAAGATCCAAGATCGGTTTATATTGCAGCTATATCAGGTTATGAACCGATTTGAACCTTATTTGACACAGTTGTTGAAAGTAAAAATAAAATACGTCATGCAAAATTTCAGCCAAATCGGATAGGAATTGCGCCCCCTAGAAGCTCAAGAAGTCAAATCCCCAGATCTGTTTATATGACAGCTATATCAGGTTATGGACCGATTTCAACCATACTTGGCACAGTTGTTGGATATCATAACGAAATACTTCGTGCCAAAATTCATTCAAATCGGAGAAGAATTGTGCCCTCTAGAGGCTCAAGAAGTTAAGACCCAAGATCGGTTTATATGGCAGCTATATCAGGTTATGGGCCGATTTGAACCATACTTGGAACAGTTGTTGGATATAATAACAAAATAAGTCGTGCAAAATTCCATTCCATTCGGATGAGAATTGCGCCCTCTAGAGGCTCAAGAAGTTAAGACCCAAGATCGGTTTATATGGCAGCTATATCAGGTTATGGCCCGATTTGAACCATACTTGGAACAGTTGTTGGATATAATAACAAAACAAGTCGTGCAAAATTTCATTTCAATCGGATAAGAATTGCACACTCTAGAGGCTCAAGAAGTCAAGACCCAAGATCGGTTTATATGGCAGCTATATCAGGTTATGAACCGATTTGAACCATACTTGGCACAGTTGTTGGATGGGATGTCATAACAAAACACGTCGTGCAAAATTTCATTCTGATCGGATAAGAATTGCGCACGCTAGAGGCTCAAGAAGTCAAGACCCAAGATCGGTTTATATGGCAGCTATATCAGGTTATGGACCGATTTGAACTATACTTGGCACAGTTGTTGGATATCATAACAAAACACGTCGCGCAAAATTTCATTCCAATCGGATGAGAATTGCGCACTCTAGAGGCTCAAGAAATCAAGACCCAAGATCGGTTTATATGGCAGCTATATCAAAACATGGACCGATATGGCCCATTTACAATACCAACAGACCTACAATAATAAGAAGTATTTGTGCAAAATTTCAAGCGGCTAGCTTTACTCCTTCGGAAGTTAGCGTGCTTTCGACAGACAGACGGACGGACGGACGGACGGACATGGCTAGATCGACATAAAATGTCACGACGATCAAGAATATATATACTTTATGGGGTCTCAGACGAATATTTCGAGTAGTTACAAACAGAATGACGAAATTAGTATACCCCCCATCTTATGGTGGAGGGTATAAAAAGGCAGCCCGTAGAACCTTTCACAGAGGTTCTACGGGCATTTCGTCAATGCCCACCACAAGGAGAGTTCCCTCCTCATTCTCAAACTCCTCATTCTCCCTCCTCGTTCAAACTTTGGTTTTGCTTGCCTAGGAATTTTACCATGCTTTCCGTCGCGAGTTTGCTGTTCCATCCCTAAAGCTTTTGTGAGCTGGTGGATGTGCACTTTTCTCACCAGGTGGAGCTTTGTGCCTCTAGGATGCGGATACATCCAACGAGCTTTTGGTATCCCGCTATCCTCATCTCTCGATTCGGCCGTGATGACTGTTTCATTAACACTGTCGCTGTCTGTACCTGAATCGGAAACACCACCTTCGCTTAAAGGCTTGTCTATTGATTGTCCGCTTTAATCATTACTCTCGACTACAGCTGCGAAGACACCCACACCTATAGTTCAGATGACACCACAGCAGCTGTTGAGTCTTCGGATTTTATTTTGAATCACTCCTGAAAGGCTTCAAATTTTTTTCGTAACATGTAGCATTCTGAGATACAGATATTTTTTGAGGAGCGAAGAGAAAACACATCCGCTCCATTCCACGGTTACTTTAATAAGGTTAGGTTAGCTTACAAATGTTTTTATCCGCTAAATCAAGCAAGTATTCAGTGAAATAAGAACGTAAAGAGGAAGATCTTCTTCTTGCCAGTACAGGGCTAGAACACAGCAGATGTGTTATATTTAACTATACCGCTACGTCTTAACAGCTACTGCAGAAATCGTTACATGCATCTTTTATTCTCTCAGCATGTTTTATATTCGAACGGTGATCAGTCACGGCCGACAATATGATGAATCGGACTTGTTTTGGCCAACCATATTTAAAAAATTGGCCTCTTTTAGTTTGGATAGGGTAACATAATCTTGAAGCGTTCACAATCCCCATATCGTGATCATCTGTCTTCCGTTTCGATAAATGAGGTTACATGGTTCTAAAGGGATGTTCACAGTTTCCCAGGTATGTATGAGGTAGTTCTTTCTACGGTTCGGCACCCAGTACAGCTGAATTTTAAACCCTTTCTCCATTTCGTTGATAGATTTGTTACAGACATTTGTTATCTCCTAACTTAAGTACTACATACAAATGTTATTTCCTGTCATGCCAGTCTTGGAAGATCCTTTCCTTGTGTGTATGATGTCTAATTAAGTTTGAATTTAGGACTGGCCTCAACTGGGCATCACTGAGGTGCGAGAATAAACAAAACGAACTGCAGTTTATATCAACGTAGCATATGAACATGCATAAATGGGCGAATGTAACTATACTTAGGGTTTATGTGGTTAAGCCTGTTAGTATTGTGCTTCTTCATATTTGCTTCGGGCTTTCAAAATGTTAAAGATATGTAGTGAGGACACACACAGATACTGGTAACCAGGCCAATATATATAAATTTTGTGGGCAGATCCAGCCCACACATACAACACAAAAACTCTCGCTCTCTATTGGAATTCGTTTGTTTTTGGTTTTATAATATTGAGGTTCGTTCGTTTCGTTTATCTTTATTTGGCAAAGGACCTCAAAGGATATAACAGCGTTTATGGAAACTTAGCTTCTGAACATTCTTAAATGGGCTGGTGTTGTTGTTGTGGTGTGGTATATTGTGTTGCCAGTAAAAGCAAATTTTCCAACATCTAACAGGATAATATTTTGATATTGCCCTACCCTAATTTTTTGCTTTCATTTGCTGGTGTTGTTGTCCTTTTTTCTTATTCAATGTTTGCACAACGACATACCAATGAACATCAAAGTACATGCATTCATTTTCGTGTACATGCCAGGATATTAAGAAAGTAGGAATGTGTGCTTGCATATATACGTATATGTGTGGAATGGTGAGGGTGCATGTGTGTATGCGTCTTATGAATATAATGTTATAACGATATTAGAGCCAAAGATGCAAAGAACGCAAGCTATGGCGTTATTGTTCAAAATCCTGGTATGGCTGTTAGACTGCAAGGCTTTATCTTTTCCTCAAGAATTCAAAAGAAGATAAAGCAAAAATGTAAAATTTTGGTAGGAATTTAATGCCAAACAATGAAGGTAATTATATGGCTTAAATGTTTTCCTACTTAAAAGATGCAAAGAAAGTTTTGCTATAATTTTACTTCAATACTATTTTGGTATGAGACCGTTACATGGTACATATTCTTTCTCATCTTAGCACTCTTGTAAAAGTGTGGCAATTAGATCAAGAAAGTTTGCAACTTAGAGAATAGGATAGGATTGACTAAACAGATAAACAGGCGACGTGCAATACCTTATTTCAAGCGGGACATATCTAATGTACAAGTTTGTACAACTTTGAACCGGTCTGCGATCCGGATATATTCTTCGACACGGCGGCCCTTGAATTAAACCTTACAACAATATGAATTGGGTTTGCTGACACTCTGCTAAATCTGACGGTTTTCTTAAGTTACACTGAACATCTCGTTTTCGATTATTTTTCAACCTGAATTGCCTGTGCGGTGGTTGACTATTCTCAATTAGGATGTTTGAATGACTGCTGCGATCATAGCTCAGTAGATACTGTTTAGGCAACTTATAATTATGTCTTCACAAGGGAAGAATCTTTGTCTTCTGATGAAGAAGCTCCGCATGGGAAGTAAGGAGACAGCTGGAACTGGTAGTTCCTACACTCGTACCGAAAAGCAAGCACGGTTTTGTCAAATTGACCACATTGGTTCAATAAAGTGAATCAACGCGCAGATGTTATTAGATTAACAACACATTAATATTAATCAACAACAAGTTTTTGGGACGAAACATCAGAAACTGTCCAAAGTCGTTCACATTCTGACGACGTCTTGTGCACAGTTTTTCTACAGATTGAAAAAAGTTTCTGTGTGCTGCTGAGAATTTATCTTGGAACTCAAGATCCATCCATCCCATGATTGTGTGTTTACAAAAAACTTAAGTTTAGTCAACATACAAATTTTGTAATTAAATCAACGTCGTCCGTTCGGTCTGGCCGAACAACGCGCTAAATTAAGTAAATAATTTTTATATAATGAGTATGTACTTTTCTAAAAACAAAACAAATGATAAGGGTGTATAAGATTCCACCGGGCCGATTTTTAAATACCCTCCAACATGGAGAGGATCTGACACGTTCTTTGAATGACTTTTTCAAATACATAGGAGATTCATCTATGAATACAAATGGACCATACTTGTCATGACTATTGGAGGTTTAAAATTTCAGCCAAATAATTGCGCTTCCTAGAGGCTCAAGAAGTTAAATCCGGCGATCCGTTTATACAAGAGCTCTAAACGGTTACAAAGCCTGTTGGAAGCTATAGCAAAACTATACGTCTAAAATTTCAGCCAAATGGGGTTGTAATTGCGCCTTCTACAGTCACAAGAAGTTAAGTCTGAGGATCGGTTAAAATAGCAGCTATATCAGGTTATGAACCGATTTTTACTATTTTTTGAAAAATGAAAAATATCAGCAGGATAAGAATTACGCACTCTAAAGTCTCAAGAAGTGAAGAAGTATTATCGGTTTATATGGCAACTATATCAAAACATGGTCCTATACGGCGCATTTACAGTTCCAATCGACCGCGACTAATAAAGGGTAATTTTTTAGCTATTATCACTTTGGCAACACTGGTTTAAACAGCTCACGCACGTTTCGTGTTTTGTTTCACTGTCAAACATATTCTTATCCACGACTCTTCTTCCAAACGAACAACGGTTGCAAATTTTTAGTTTTACTATCAAAACTAGATGACCCGGGCCCGCTCCGCTGCGCCTTCTTTTACTTTATATGGAACAAAATTTTCCTTAGAATATTTTTTTCCGGCAATTAAAAAGCTTTTAGTGAAATACCATGCTACGAAAATAGTATATCGCTTGACTAACAGTTTAACAATATAAGAGCCTTTATCTGAATCCCATATGATCTATATTGGTCTACGAATTTTAGTTTGTATGTAAAGTGTACTGCATTCTTAAAATACTTTATTTCAGCCCGATATTCTCATGATGTCTGATTTAGGGGTGTTTTCGGGGTTGAGGGGGTCCCCCAGACACTTGGCTCTGAAAAATATCAGCATCGTGCTCTTCTTTCAAATACCCTTTATTAAAACCCCATATTGCCATTGATTTAGGGGAGCTTACACGATGAGGCGTCCCCCAAACACATGGCCCCAAAATAGATTATCAAATTAGTTTTTATACCCGCCACCATAAGATGGGGGGTATACTAATTTCGTCATTCTGTTTTTAACTACTCGAAATATTCGTCTGAGACCCCATAAAGTATATATATTCTTGATCGTCGCGACATTTTATGTCGATCTAGCCATGTCCGTCCGTCTGTCCGTCCGTCCGTCCGTCTGTCTGTCGAAAGCGCGCTAACTTCCGAAGGAGTAAAGCTAGCCGCTTGAAATTTTGCACAAATACTTCTTATTAGTGTAGGTCGGTTGGTATTGTAAATGGGCCATATCGGTTCATGTTTTGATATAGCTGCCATATAAACCGATCTTGGGTCTTGAATTCTTGAGCCTCTAGAGTGCGCAATTCTTATCCGATTGGGATGAAATTTTGCACGACGTGTTTTGTTATGCTATCCAACAACTGTGCTAAGTATGGTTTAAATCGGTTCATAACCTGATATAGCTGCCATATAAACCGATCTTGGGTCTTGATTTCTTGAGCCTCTAGCGTGCGCAATTCTTATCCGATCAGAATGAAATTTGGCACGACGTGTTTTGCTATGATATCCAACAACTGTGCCCAGTTTGGTTGAAATCGGTCCATAACCTGATATAGCTGCCATATAAACCGATCTTGGGTCTTGACTTCTTGAGCCTCTAGAGTGCGCAATTCTTATCCGATCAGAATGAAATTTCGCACGACGTGTTTTGTTATTATATACAACAACTGTGCCAAGTATGGTTCAAATCGGTCCATAACCTGATGTAGCTGTCATATAAACCGATCTTGGGTCTTGACTTCTTGAGCCTCTAGAGGACACAATGAATGAATTTTGATTTGAATGAATTTTTGCACGAAGTATTTCGTTATGATATCCAACAACTGTGCTAAGTATGGTTGAAATCGGTCTATAACCTCATATAGCTGTCATATAAACATATCTGGGGATTTGACTTCTTGAGCTTCTAGAGGGAGCAATTCCTATTCGATTTGGCTGAAATTTAGCATGACGTATTTTATTTTTACTTTCAACAACTGTGTCAAATAAGATTCAAATCGGTTCATAACCTGATATAGCTGCCATATAAACCGATCTGGGATCTTGACTTCTTGACCCCTAGAGGTCGCACTTATTATCCGATATGCCTGAAATTTTGTGCGACGGATCCTCTCATCACCATCAACATACGTGTTTATTATGGTCTGAATCGGTCCATAGCCCGATACAGATCCCATATAAATCGTTCTCTCTATTTTACTTCGTGAGCCCCCAATGGGCGCAATTCTTATACGAATTGGCTGAAATTTTACACAGGTCTCCAACATATAATTTAATTGTCGTCCGAACCGGACCATATCTTGATATCGTTTTAATAACAGAGCAACTCTTTTCTTATATCCTTTTTTGCCTAAGAAGAGATGCCGAGAAAAGAACTCGACAAATGCGATCCATGGTGGAGGGTATATAAGATTCGGCCCGGCCGAACTTAGCACGCTTTTACTTGTTTAATCTCAAATATCTTTCATTTGAGCCACATATTGGCACATTCGAAAATTTTTACCCTTTGGGGTGTGTTTTGAGGAAGGGGTGATGCCCTAAATACATGGTCCTACATTTAGATATCAAATTCGTATTCTACTCCCAAATATCTTTATTTGAGCCCCATACTGCGATGATCAGTAAAAAATTGCTGTTTGTGGGGTATTTTTTGAAATGGGTAGACCCCCAGAAAATTGGACCCGAAAGTGGGTATCAATTCTTGCTCTACCTCCAATACCTTTCATTTAAGCTCCACATTGACATGGTGGCCCTCCTAGGTACATTAGAGCACACAAAATTTCGCTTAAACGCTGAACCCATCTCCGAGATCTGGAGTTTCTGAAAATTAAGGGAAGGGGGAGGGTCCGCCCCCCTTCAGATGTCAAAAAATGTAGTACCCTATTTTTACCACGGGATCATTGTGCACCATCTCGGAAAATTTCAAGAAAATTGGTTCAGCCGTTTCTGAGTCTATAAAGAACACATAAACATACAAACAAACAAACCAACAAACCTACAAACAAACACAAATTGATTTTTATACCCTCCACCATAGGACGGGGGGTTTACTAATTTCGTCATTCTGTTTGTAACTACTCGAAATATTCGTCTGAGACCCCATAAAGTATATATATTCTTGATCGTCGTGAAATTGTATGTCGATCTAGCCATGTCCGTCCGTCTGTCTGTCGAAAGCAGGCTAACTTTCAAAGGAGTAAAGCTAGCCGCTTGAAATTTTGCGCAAATGCTTCTTATTAGTGTAGGTCGGTTGGTATTGTAAATGGGCCATATCGGTCCATGTTTTGATATAGCTGCCATATGAACCGATCTTGGGTCTTGACTTCTTGAGCCTTTAGAGGGCGCAATTCTTATCCGATTTGAGTGAGTTTTTGCACGAAGTATGGTTCAAATCGGTTCATAACCTGATATAGCCGCCATATAAACCGATCTGGAATCTTGACTTCTTGAGCCTCTAGAGGAACGACGGATCCTCTTATGACCATCAACATATGTGTTTATTATGGTCTGAATCGGTCTATAATCCGATACAGCTCCCATATAAATCGTTCTCTCTATTTTACTTCTTGAGCCCCCAAATGGCGCAATTTTATTCGAATTGGCTGACATTTTATACAGGTCTCAAACATATAATTTAGTTGTGGTCCAAACCGGACTATATCTTGATATCGCTCTAATAGCAGAGAAAATCTTTTCTTATATCCTTTTTTGCCTAAGAAGAGATGGCGGGAAAAGAACTTAACAAATGCGATCCATGGTGGAGGGTATATAAGATTTGGCCCGGCTGAACTTAGCATGCTTTTACTTGTTATATATAAGAAGAATAGTGCTAAAAAATCAGTCAGAAGCATTGCAAAAACTGCCAATGCATCCAGCACAAGTAAAAAGGCGTTATGTTCGGCCGGCCCGAACTTTGGATACCCACCACCTCGGATATATATGTAAACCACCTTTCGTCATAAGCTGGTAAAAAATGCTTTATCGAAATATGGTCCCTTTTAGACCACATTTGACACGGATATTGAGTGGCCTAATAAGTACAAGTAATTGTTAAATTTTTTAGAACAAAATATTGGTCATTTTGGTAGCCATATCCAAATGTAAACCGATCTGAACCATATACGACACGGACGTCGAAAAGTCTAACATAAGTCACTGTGTCAAATTTCAGCGAAAACGGATTTTAAATGTGCCTTTCATAGGGCAAAGACTTTAAATCGAGAGATCGGTCTCTATGGTAGCTATATCCAAATCTGAACCGATCTGAGCCAAATTGAAGGAGGTTGTCGAAGGGCCTATCACAACTCACTGTCCCAAATTTCGGCGAAATCGGGTAATAAATGAGCCTTTTATAGTCTCAAGACCTTAATAGAGAGATCGGTCTATATGGCAGCTATATCTAAATCTGGATCAATCTGACCCAAATTGAAGAAAGATGTCGAGTGGCCTAACACAACTCACTGTCATAAGAGTCAGCAAAAGCGGATAATAAATATGGCTTTTATGGGCCTAAGACCCTAATTGGGCGGATTGGTCTAAATGGGGCTATAAGAAGATATAGTCCGATGTAGCCCAGCTACGAACTTAACCTTTCTATGTACAGTATCTCTATTTTTAAAGACTAGCGTGATTTTAACAGTCAGACGGACGGACGGACATGTCTAGATCGTCTTAGATTTTTACGCTGATCAAGAATATATATATACTCTATAGGGTCGAAATGGACGAAATGGAAAAAGTCACAGTTTGGTGCGGTTTATGGGCTGGTGGCATCATTGGATCGTACCCCTTCAGAGATGATGTGAATCGTAGCGTTACCGCGAATGGTGAGCGCTACCGTGAGATGATATCCAACTTTTTTTTTGCCCAAAATTCAAGAGCTTGACTTGCATGACTTATGGTTTCAACTAGACGGTGCCACATGTCACACAGCACGTGTAACAATGGGCTTATTGAGAGGCGAGTTCGATGAACATTTTATTTCACGTTCGGGACCTGTCAATTGCCGCCTAGATCGTGCGATTTACCTCCTTTAGAGATTTTTTTTGTGGGGCTATGTTAAAGAACTTGTCTATACAGACAAGCCCGCTTCAATAGACGCATTGGAAGACAAAATTAAAGCATTTATTCGTGAGATACCGGCCGATATGTTGGAAAGAGTATGCCAAAATTGGACTAAGCGGATGGACCATTTGAGGCGCAATCACGTTCAATATTTGCATGAAATAAACTTCAAGCATTAAATTATATGGACCATAATATCGGTTAAAATAAAAATATCATGCATTTTTCTATATTTTATATGTAATTTTTTTGAAAGAATTTCCTTTTGCTCGTAAAAAATCTTCCTTTATTTGTAATCTAAACTTTTAGAGTTCATGGTTGCATCTTGGCTTCAAAGGTTTGTGTACAATATTGCAAAAAAAGTTACATTCAGAGAAATTTGTTAGTAAAATCATAAAATGAGTCGAACTTGTGCGCTGTAAAGGAAAATTCGATTGTTTTATTTCAAATTTTAAAACCCTGATGAAGATCGCCGGCGGTGGTCGAAATATTGGTATAAATCACAAATAAAACAATTAAATAAAACTCCAAACCTGTTTTTGTAAATTGTTCGATGACCTCAAGCCAAACAAAGAAGACAAAGTTATAAAATTCCAAAGGTCACCAATAAAATCACAGAAAAATCATAGAATTTCAGAAAACGTATTTGTCTGTAAAGCCTTCATAAGATCTTCTGGGTCTACATTCTTATAATTTTTTTGCGGCTAATCGTAAACCACTCCTCGCGCTCTACTGATGCTTGACCTAAAATGTTTATATCCTCACTTCTTAATAACTTTAATTAAAACCAAAATGTTATGATCGGGTTAAAGGTCCGTTTATTACTACTTTATGAAGAGGCGGGTGCTCAGATATTTGACTTTATATGGCCAATGTCAGTTCGTAGTCTTCTCCTAAAACCCTTTTAATTGATACTAAGATTGACGGCCCTTGAGATACTTGGCTCAAAAAATTGGATATCAAAATCGTTCACTGCGCTTAAATATGATGATTTTGAATTATGACAACAGGGCATACAGCGGTCAAAAAAAGTATTCATCATTAGCAAAATTGATAATAAATTCACTTATTTTGGGTAATTGAAGAAAATTTAAAGTAAACAAATAATGCAGTTTTATGCAATAGTTTATTTTTTGTAATATGTTTTAAAATAAATTCAAAAAATAAATTTAATTAGCGCAAAAAATGCAATTTTATATAATAACACCAAAAACAGAACAAAAAAAGTATTCATCATTGATGTGCTATCATCAAAGTCAAATTCAAATATTATTTGGGAATCCCCCTTTTCTGTTTTATTTAGTAAAGGAGGCTTTGCCCTTGACAGCAAATATTTAATTTCATTGAAAATATAGTTTTTGTCAAAATGGGTCGTAAGCAAAACGAGGTTTCTGATGAGGTAAAAGTTTTGATAATAAAACACCACAGGAATGGTTTAACTCAAAAAACTATCAGTGAAATATTAAATAGACCACGATCTACTATACAATCCATCATCAGAAAGTGGACAGAAACGAAAACTGTTGACAATAAACCAAGATCTGGTCGACCAAAAGCACTTTCAGTTGGAGATGTGCGTTGGCTAGTGCGGCAAGTTCAGAAAACTCCGAAGACAAATGCGACCATTCTTCGTAAAAACACTATGGAATATTTAGGGAAGGAAGTTACTACACAAACAATTCGAAATACACTCAAAAGGCATAGTTACAGAGGAAGAACTGCACGTAAGAAGCCCTTTATAAATAAAATAAACCGAGTGAAAAGGCTAAACTTCGCAAAAATGTATGTAAAACAGCCCGAATCATTTTGGAAAACAGTCATTTTTGCGGACGAGAGCAAGTTTAATCTTTTTGGGTGCGATGGAAAGGTCATAGTGTACAGAAAACCAAATACAGAGCTTGAAGAACGAAACACAGTTGCTACTGTAAAACATGGTGGAGGTGGTTTAATGGTTTGGGGGTGTATGGCGGCTTCAGGAGCGGGAAATCTTGAAATTATTAATGGAGTAATGGATCATAAGTATTACATTGACATTTTAAAAAGGAATTTAAAAGATAGTGCTGTAAAACTTGGGCTTGGTAATAACTTTCAATATTATCAAGATAATGACCCCAAACATTCTGCTTTAAATACCAAGATGTGGATGCTGTATAACTGCCCCAAAGTCATTAAAACTCCTCCTCAAAGTCCCGACTTGAACCCAATTGAACATCTTTGGGAACATCTCGAACGCAAATTGAGAACGCGCAATTTTTCGAGCAAGAGTCAAATGCAACAGGTGATAATGGAGGAATGGACTAATATAGACCAAAATATAACCGCTAAATTAGTCCAATCGATGTCAAACCGTTTAAAAGAAGTTATAAGACGCGGTGGTCGAATAACAAAGTATTAATTTTTTTAAATTATGTTATTTATTTTTTTGTTTTTTTGCAATGATGAATACTTTTTTTGTTTAATTTTTTGTGTTCAGCTGTAAAATGGCCCTTTTTGTTCCAATAAATACTATTTTTTTCTTTAAAAACAATGAAATTGTGTACATATATATCACACAAGCACTACTGCATCATTAGTTTAATATGTTTTTATTCCAATTGTCTTTTGTAGACTTATTAAAAAAAAAACATTGAATGATGAATACTTTTTTTGACCGCTGTACATGTCCGTCAAGCGCTTTTGGGGTTAATGCTCTCCGAAAGATGAATCCATATTTTAATTGAATGCTACCCTCAGGCACATGACGGTATAATTCTATGCCAGATTCGCCATACCTTCCATTTGAGATACCATATTGCTTTGATCACGCCTTTCCTCGCATTATCTTTAACAACCCCAATGCGGACATGAACTTGTTGGGTATATTCGTGGAAAGGTGACCTAGCACATGTATCGTTTTTCATCACAGAATCATTTATTTACTGCGAACTTTTCAAGAAAATAGAATACGTCGCCTATACGGACATACAAACAAAAAGAAATTATTACTTTTATACCCTCCATTATAAGATGGGGGTATACCAATTTAGTCATTCCGTTTGTAACACCAAGAATTATTCGTCTAAGGCCCCATAAATTATATATATTCTTGAACGTCTCGACGCTCTGAATCGACCTAGCCATGCCCGTTCGTCTGTCGAAATCACGATAGCGGTCGAACGCGTAAAGCTATCCGCTTGAAATTTTGCACAAATAATATTAATGTAGGTTTATATTAGTAATTGATGGTTAATATTAGTTGCATCATTTTTGACGATGGTTATTCATCTAAAAGGCAAAGCTTATATTTAGCGGTTAATTACTGACACAGATTAATCTTTTCCGTTTGGTTTTAGCGATTCATACAAGTATTTTGTGTTGAAACTTCAGATCCTTAATTGTTTTCATTGAAAATCTCATTTAAGAGTTTTGTATCTAGCGATAGAGTTGACTTGTGGAAAACTTGCAATCAATTGCTTTGTACGGGCTCTTAATTGAATTTAGAAACATGTTTCCACTAATTTTGAAGCAAAAATGTCAAAGTTTAAGACCAGTCAAAGTTATCATCTGGAAGTATTTTCGTCCTTTAAAGTATTTCTCTTCAAAAAGTTATCCACTATTTATTCAGTTTGGAAAAAACCCGCTCCGACGCTCCAATTATTAAACTAAATTCTCCTTATGAGAAAGATTTCTTCATTCGTTCTGTTCCAAAGTTCAGAAAGGCAAACAAGACACAACTGAGCTTGCGGAGAATCGGATTTGATAGAGACGCTGATGTTCCATTCTATCTAAACGAAAACCTTAAGCCAAACAATCATAAAATACTACTTTGGGCGCTTCAACTTAAAAAAAATACAATTTTGAATGCCGCTTTCACAATCCGTGGGATTGTCCGTGTTAAAAAATTCGAAGATGATGATCTTTTTTGTGTGGATGTTTTCGAAAAGCTTGGGGAAATCACCCAACATTAAATTCAGCATTTCATTATTCTACATTTGAATTATACAGTATTTTATATGAAGAACTTTTTAAACCATAAACACTTTGTATATCCCCCCACCATAGGATGGGGGTATACTAATTTCGTCATTCTGTTTGTAACTACTCGAAATATTCGTCTGAGACCCCAAAAAGTATATATATTCTTGATCGTCGTGACATTTTATGTCGATCTAGCCATGTCCGTCTGTCGAAAGCACTGTAACTTTCGAATGAATAAAGCTTGTCTTGACTTCTTGAGCCTCTAGAGGGCGCAATTCTCGTCCGATTTGACTGAAATTTCACACGTGGTGTTTTGATATCACTTTCAATAACTGTGTTAAGTACGCTTCAAATCGGTTTATAATCTGGTATAGCTGTCATATAAACCAATCTTGGATTTTGACTCCTTGAGCCAATAGAGCCCGCAATTCTCATCCGATTTGGCTGAAATTTACCCTAAGGGGTTTTATTATGACTTCCAACGACTGCGTTTAGTATGGCGCAAATCAGCACATAACCTGATATAGCTGCCATATAAACCGATCTGGGATCTTGACTTCTTGAGCCTCTAGAGGGCGCAATTCTCATCCGATTTGGCAGAAATTTTGTACAACGGCTTCTCTCATAACCTTCAACTTTCGTGTTCAATACGGTCTGAATCGATCGATAGCTTGATACAGCTCTCATATAAACCGATCTCCCGATTTTAATTCTTGAGCCCCTACAACTTGTGTTTTTTTTTGTCGTGAGTATCTCCTATGTCCCAGTGGCGGAACACATACCGTTCCCAACATGCAGGCTTCAAACGATGCGATTCTCACTGCTCCATCATTTCTCAAAATAGTGCAGTAAACATTCATCACTTTGAGATCTTCGTGTCTATATATAAAAGCCACGCCTGATTTACTGACTGATCTGCCCAACCCAAATGTTGGTCGTAGACGCGGAATAAGACTGGGTTTTGGCGATATTCGTTCGTTAAGGTACTAAATATTGTAGTACCAATATAGTACGAAATGGTGCATTTTTGTGCAGGGTGAACGGCAAGTACTAGGAGAATGGTTTTGGGCTCAATTTAAAGATCGTTTTGAAAAAATAAGGATCGGTAAAAAAAATGTTCCAAAATAGTACCGGAAGTGGGAGAAATAGTACGCTTAGTGCCCCAATGGGACTATTTGGAACTTTCTTCGTAAATTGAGGTAGAGCTCTGAATTTTGGAACTAAGGTACACCATGGCAACCTTTATTGAATGACTAAAAGTATCTTTTGAACTTTTTACATTTAGGTACTAAAAAAAGTACCAACAACTAAAAGCGTGCTAAGTTCGGCCGGGCCGAATCTTATTTACCCTCCACCATGGATCGCATTTGTCAAGTTCTTTTCCCGGCATCTCTTCTTAGGCAAAAAAAAAGGATATAAGAAAAGATTAGCTCTGCTATTAGAGCGATATTAAGATATGGTCCGGTTTGGACCACAATTAAATTATATTTATGTTGGAGACCTGTGTAAAATGTCAGCCAATTCGAATAAGAATTGCGCTCTTTGTGGGCTCAAGAAGTAAAATAGAGAGATCGATTTATATGGGAGCTGTATCGGGCTATAGACCGATTCAGACCATAATAAACACGTATGTTAAAGGTCATGAGAGAATCCGTTGTACAAAATTTCAGGCAAATCGGATAATATTTGCGACCTCTAGAGGCTCAAGAAGTCAAGATCCCAGATCGGTTTATATGGCAGCTATATCAGGTTATGGACCGATTTGAACCATACTTGGCACAGTTGTTGGACATAATAACGAAACACGTCATGCAAAATTTCATTCCAATCGGATGAGAATTGCGCACTCTAGAGGCTCAAGAAGTCAAGACCCCAGATCGGTTTATATGGTAGCTATATCAAAACTTGGACCGATATGGCCCATTTACAATACCAACCGACCTACACTAATAAGAAGTATTTGTGCAAAATTTCAAGCGGCTAGCTTTACTCCTTCGGAAGTTAGCGTGCTTTCGACAGACAGACGGACGGACGGACGGACGGACGGACCGACGGACGGACGGACAAACATGGCTAGATCGATATAATATTTCACGACGATCAAGAATATATATATACTTTATGGGTTCTCAGACGAATATTTCGAGTAGTTACAATCAGAATGACGAAATTAGTATACCCCCCATCTTATGGTGGAGGGTATAAAAAGGTGCGAAATGGACGAAATTTGTACAGGGCGGATGTATAGAAGTAGAATTTTGAAATTTAACTTAAATGGCATCTCGTGTAAAATGATGAGGAGGAAAAGAAACATGGAGAATAAGTACAGGTAACTGGAGAAAACGCACATTTAGTAGCACTATTGTTACCATTTGGTACTTTCTTTACAGATGAAGCTAGAGGTCTAAAATTTGGCATGTAGATACAACTAAGAAATATATGATGGGTGGCTTAATGATCTATTCGCAATTCGATCATTTTGGTAACAAAGTTGGTACCATTTGGTACTTTCTTTACAAATGGACCTAGAGGTCTGAAATCTAGCATGTGGGTAGAAGTAGGCAAAATATGTGAGGTGTCTAAATACAAAATAAAAATTTTCCCCATGAACATTCCACTAAGGAACAGGGGCAAAGTTCTCACATATCAATGAGTGCAGTCCGATTCAAGTTTAAGCTCAATGATTAGGGGCCTGCTTTTTAAACCCGAGTCCAAACGGCATGCTGCCGTGCGACACCTCTTTGAAGAGATGTTTTACATAGCATAGACCCTCACAAATGTTGCCAGCATTAGGAGGGGAAAACCGCCGCTGAAATTTTGGGAGCGGTATGGTCTTGCCAGGATTCGAACCCAGGAGTTCAGAGTCATAGGCGGACATGCTAACCTCTTCGCTACGGCGGCCCAGGTGTCTAAATTATATCTTTAAAATTCGTACGTTTTGGTACCAAAATTGGCACTACAATATTTTGTATTTTCTTTATAGATGGAGCTTCAGGTGTGAAATTAGGCATTCACGTGCAACTAGGGAAAATATGATAGGTTAGGGTAGGTTGAAATAAGGATGCGGATATTAATCCGCCCATGCCACATTGGCTTGTTGTGCGTTCGAAATACTTAAAAGTAACCTCGAAAAAGAAAATTTAAGTCAGCGATTAAGTGCTTCTTACCAAATCCCTAATTGTTTTCCCTACCACGCCCCTTAGTATGCTTATGTCTGGTGTTGTGTCCTGACCTAAGTGCAGGTGTCTGTAAGCCGCGAAATCCGGCGTGCCCCACACATGCTATCACTTACCGCACCGATTTTGCATAAGAGAGCTCGTAGTTCTATGTGTTCTGTTATGATACCGAAAGCTATACTAACTTCATGGTTGATTGCTATCAGTAATAGCCTCGTGTTCTCACAATCCGGATCTCCCCATAAGATTTTCGCCTTTCTACCGACCGTTTCGCTGTTCACCAGTATTACTTGCGCGTTCATAGCCAACGCTCATTATTTGGACTGCGTTGACCCGAAAAGCTTCGGATTAACCAAATCGGTTGCTTTCTCATTCCCACTTACTCCGCTTTGGCCCAGCATCCAATCGATGCGGATCGAGATGGGTGACAAAATGATATAATCGTACATATTGGTACCAAAAAGTGATAAATAGTGCGAAATAGCTTATCTTCGCCAACGACGAGCATATATATATTTTCAGTGCTTAGTGTTTGGGGGACCACCTCAATCCCCTAAACACCGCTAAATCGGGCATATTTACCGACCATGTCAATGTGGAGCTTAAATTAAAGGTATTGGAGGGTAGAGCAAGGATTGATACCCACTTTCGGGACCAATTTTCTGGCGATCTACACCTTTCCTAAAATACGTCACAAACAGCAATTTTTTACTGACCATCGCAATATGGGGCTCAAATAAAGGTATTTGGGGGTAGAATACGAATTTCATATCCAAATATAGGTTCATGTATTTAGGGCATCACCCCTTCCACAAAAAAACCCCAAAGGGTAAACATTTTTCGACCATGCCAATATGTGGCTCAAATGAAAGGTATTTGATATTAGAAAACGAATTTGATAACCTAATTTGGGGCCATGTGTTTGGGAGACGCCTCATCGTGTAAGCTCCCCTAAACCAATGGCAATATGGGGTTTCAATAAATGGTATTTGAAAGAAGAGCACGATGCTGATATTTTTTCAAGGCCAAGTGTCCGGGGGACTACCTCACCGCCGAAAACACCCCTTAATCAGATATCATTAGAATATCAGGCTGAAATAAAGCATTTTGAGAATGGAGTACACCTTACATCCAATCTTTAATTCGTAGATCAACAAAGATTATATGGGATTCAAATAAAGGCACTCATATTGTTAAACTGTTTGTAAAGCGATATACTATTATCGTAGCAAGGTATTTCACTAAACGCTCTTTAATTGTCGAAAATAAATATTCCAAGGAAAATTTTATTCCATATAAAGTAAAAGAAGGCGCAGGTGCGAGGGTCAGCTAGTACATATATACAATACATTTTGTAAAGGTATAAATGAGTCGCAATTTTGAGCGCTTAAACCCATTTGGTAAAGACAGTAACATTTTGTATGTTGTAGTACCTAAATGTACGATTTTTAAAAAAATCTTCTGATCGCCCAAAATTTGTCGTCAAGGTATAGTTGTATCCCAATTTTGAGCTAAAGGTCATTCTGCAAGGAAAAAATTATTTGGTATGTTTTACAAAATATATATTTTTTTTATATCGATCATCATTTAATAGATTATTTAGTCACCCATCATATTTTTCCTCTTTGTACCTACATACCAAATTTCAGAATTCTAGCTCCATCTGTAAAGAAATTAAGAAATGGTACCGATCTTGGTACCAAAATGTTAGAATTTTAAATAAATCATTTAGTCACCCTTCATATTTTTCTTCCATGTGTCTACATGCCAAATTTCAGACGACTATAAAGAAAGTACCAAATGGTACAAATTTTGGTACCAAAATTTACGAATTTTGAATAGATCATTTAGTCACTCATCATATGTTTGCTAGTTCTACCGACATATAATCTTTCAAGCCTCTAGCTCCATCTGTATATAACCAAATGTTACCAATTGCTGTACTAAACAGACTTTTTCTCCCTACCAGTATAACTTTCCCAATTTTTATGCCCAACACCGAAGGATGAGAATATATTCATTTTGTCTTTCCGTTTGCAACACATCGAAATATCCATTTCCGACCCTATTAAGTATATCTATTCTTGATCAGCGTAAAAATCTAAGACGATCTAGCTATGTCCGTCCGTCTGTCTGTTGAAATCACGCTACAGTCTTTAACAATATAGATATTGAGCTGAAATTTCGCACAGATTCTTTTTATACCCTCCACCATAGGATGGGGGGTATACTAATTTCGTCATTCTGTTTGTAACTACTCGAAATATTCGTCTGAGACCCTATAAAGTATATATATTCTTGATCGTCGTGAAATTGTATGTCGATCTAGCCATGTCCGCCCGTCTGTCCATCCGTCTGTCTTTCAAAAGCACGCTAACTTCCGAAGAAGTAAAGCTAGCCGCTTGAATTTTGCACAAATACTTCTTATTAGTGTAGGTCGGTTGGTATTGTAAATGGGCCAAATCGGTCCATGTTTTGATATAGCTGCCATGTAAACCGATCTTGGGTCTTGACTTCTTGAGCCTCTAGAGTGCGCAATTCTTATCCGATTGGAATGAAATTTCGCACGTAGTATTTTGTAATGATATCCAACAATTGTGCCAAGTATGGTTCAAATCGGTTCATAACCTAATATAGCTGTCATATAAACAGATCTGGGGACTTGACTTCTTGAGCTTCTAGAGGGCGCAATTCCTATCCGATTTGGCTGAAATTTAGCATGACGTATTTTATTCTTACTTTCAACAACTGTGGCAAATAACGTTCAAATCGGTTCATAACCTTATATGGCTGCCATATAAACCGATCTGGGCCATATTTAATAACCGATTTTCCTGAAATTTGGGACAATGAGTTGTGTTAGGCCCTTCGGCATCCTTCGTTAATTTGGCCCACATCGGAACAGATTTGGATATAGCTATCACATAGACCGATCCGCCGATTTAAGGTCTTAGGCCCATAAAAGCCACATTTATTATCCGCTGAAATTTATGACAGTGAGTTGTGTTGGGCCCTTCAACATTCTTCTTTAATTTGGCTCAGATATGCCCAGATTTTGGATATAGCTGTCATATAGACCGATCTCTCTATTAAGATATTGGGCCCATAAAAAGCGCATTTATTGTCCGATTTCGCTGAAATTTGAAAAAGTGAGTTGCGTTAGGCTCTCGATTTGAAATCGTTGCCCCATAAAAGGCACATTTGTAATCCGTTTTCGCTGAAATTAGACACAGTGATTTATGTTAGGCTTTTCGACATCCGTATTGTTTATAGTTCAGATCGGTCTATATTTGAATATGGCTACCAAAAGAACCAATATTTTGTTCTACATAATTGAACAATTACTTGTACTTATAGGCCACTCAATATTCGGGTCAAATGTGGTCCAAATCGAACCATAATTCGATAAAGCGGCTAGGGGGGGCATAAATTATGCATTTTTCACCGGCTTATGACGAAAGGTGGTTTACATATATTCCCGAGGTGGTGGGTATTCAATCGCCTTTTTACTTGTTCTTTAACAGCGGATGTCTTTTAAGACAAATTTGTAAATTATAGCTCTATCCACCCGCCCTGTACTAAGTCCACCCATTCCGTACTGTTTTTAGTACCTAAATGTACAAATTTCCAAAAACTCTTCTAGTCATCCAATTAGGTTTGCGAAGGTGTACGTTAGTTCCAAAATTCAACGCTCTAGCTCAATTTACAAAGAAAATACTAAACAGTACCAATTTCGGCACTAAACCTAATATTTCTCTCACTTCCGGTAAAATCATGGAAAATTGTTGTCACCAAATCTTATTTTTTTTTAGACGCTCTTTGAATAGAGCCCAACATCATAATTCTAGACCTATCCTAATACCAACATTTGTGCAAACTTTCCTGATACTACCTTAGCCGTTTAGGCTGGGCGACGATCAGTTACGCTACTCTTTTATATATTTTCACAATGACATCTATCTATCTTCTATATATTAGGTTGCCCAAAAAGTAATTGTCGGTAATAAAGTAGTAATATAGTCGGCGTTGACAAATTTTTTCAACGGCTTGTGACTCTGTAATTGCATTCTTTCTTCTCTCAGTTATCAGCTGTTACTTTTAGCTTGCTTTAGAAAAAAAGTGCGCCAAATTTTGTTTACATTTGTTTTTTGGCGCCAATTTTAATATGGGCACCACATGTATTGAAAGAAATTCATTTAACAAACCGAATCAACGCTTGTGATATGCACCTTAAACGCAATGGATTCGATCCGTTTTTAAAACGAATCATAACTGGAGATGAAAAATGGATTGTTTACAACAACGTTAGTCGAAAACGATCATGGTCCAAGCATGGTGCAACAGCTCAAACCACTTCAAAGGTTGATATCCACCAAAAGAAGGTTATGCTGTCTGTTTGGTGGGATTGGAAGGGTGTGGTGTATTTTCAGCTGCTTCCAAGGAACCAAACGATTAATACGGATGTTTACTGTCAACTATTGGACAAATTGAATACAGCCATCAAGGAGAAGCGACCAGAATTGGTCAATCGTAAAGGTGTCATATTCCACCAGGACAACGCTAGACCGCACACATCTTTGGTCACTCGCCACACTCGCACTTGTTTCAGTTTTTTGCAGATAAAGGCCAGAAGTTATATGATCGTGGAATACTAAATTTGCCAGGAAGATGGCAAAAGGTCATCGAACAAAATGGCAATTATATATTTGATTAAAGTTCATTCTAAGTTTTATTAAAAATGCATTTACTTTCTTTTAAAAAATCTGCAATTACTTTTTAGGCAACCCAATATACAACAATGAATTTGTGTTTGTTTGTTTGTGGGTTTGTAAATTTGTTTGTTCCGAATAGACTCAAAAACGACTGAACTGGTTTCTTTGAATTTTTTACAGATTGTGGGGAGTGGTCCCGAAGGAGCAATAGGCTATATAAATTTTACATATCGCAAGGGGGCCGGACTCTCCCCCTTACCCTAAAAGCACCACTCAAAAATAAAAGTGGACCGATTAAGACAATATGGGAACTAAATGAAAGTTATTCAAGAGTAGAGTACGAATTTCATATTTAAAATTTAGTTCAAATATTGGGGGGTCGCCCCGACCCCAAAACCCTTCAAAATAGATTTATTGGACGATAATGATAATATGGGGCTCGAATGTAAGGTATTCGGGAGTAGATTACGAATATGGTCAATATGTCGATATTAGAAGGGACGGACCATCCCCCGTTACCGCAAGAGAAACACCAAAAATCAAAAGTGGACCGATAAGGATAATATAGGTATCACATGAATGATATTGGCGAGTGGAATACGAATATGGTATAAAAACATGGATTCAAGTATCCAAGGGGTAGCCCAAGGCCGAAAACTGCTCCAAATAGACATATTGGACGTATATATCAATATCGGACTCAAATGAAAGGTATTCGGGAGTAGACTACGAATATGATATAAAAAAGGTGGTCCAAGTAATTGATAGTCGCCCCATCCCCGATAAGCCCCCAAAATGGGAATATTGCTCGATCATTGCTTGATGAAACTCAAATAAAAGCCATTTGAGAGCAGATTACGAATATGACATTAAAGTTTGAGTCCAAGAATCTTGGTGGTGCTTTACCTTTTAAAATCGCCTCAAATAGATTATTTGACCCATTAAAAAAATTGGGCATCAAGTGATATATTTTTTGAGTAAAGTGAGTTATTCAAATTTTTACTCAAGTGGCAGATGGGGTGTGGCGCACAACCCACCTATAGGCGCCCTCAACCAAACAGCTGTATACACCAATCATGACAACATGGGGTAAAATTAAAGGTATAAGGTTGTGGACTGCGAATCTGATATATTCATGATCATATATCTAGCGGACCACCTAACCCAAAAACAGTCAATCAATAATAATGAACAGGACACTGTGTGATTTAAATAATACGTGGGGACACAAATAAATATAGGCCGCCATAGCCTCAAAATTATGACGTTCAGCGAGGTAGAAGGAGTTGCAAACCTTAAGTTTGCAACCATTTTTAGCTCATCCACAGACAAGACCAATCGAAGTGCCGCTGGACAACACTTTTTTGTTCAAAAGTTTTACATGATTTAGTTGATCCAATTGAAAACAGATGGCGCTAATTTGGAGAAGCTAACATGAACAGGGGAGAGAAATTTTGTGTGCTCTCTTATAGTAACCTAAAAACAAAAATTTGTTAACCAAATTTCGGATGGGGTAGCTAAATATATACATAGACCAATTACCACAATATGGGACTCAAATAAAGGGTATTTAAGATTAGAAAACGTATCTGATATCCAATTGTGGGACCAAGTTTCTGGGGGTCAACCCCTTCCCCAAACAGAACTTAGGGGGCTTAAATGAAAGGTATTCCAATGTAGAATACGCATCTAGTATGCAAATGTGGGACCAAGATGCCCCAAAGAGAACAAGTTTTCTACCATAGCAATTTGAGGCTCAAATGAAAGGTCTTTGGGAGTAAAGCACGAATCTGGTATTAATATTTGGGAAAAGTGTCTATGGGGCCACCCCACCCCCATAACACCAACTTTTGCCGTTGACTACACTAATTGTGTGGTGACTAAGTTGGCAGGGTATTCGCTTTGCATTTGAAGGGACCTTAGTTCAAGGTATCACGCCGAAAGCAAAATGTGGGCTTCGAAAAAATATTGAATCGGTATGAAAATAATAATAATAACAAACTCACGAATTGCGTGACACGACAACTAACGACTCAGGTGCACACCTCTAACGTTAACTGAGCAGAATCATTCATAACCTGCTATCTTTTTATACCCTCCACTATAAGATGAGGGTATAATAATTTTGTCATTCTGTCGAAATATTCGTCTTAGACCTCACAAAGTATATATTCTTGGTTATCAATACAATTTAAGTCGATCTAGCCATGTCAGTTCGACCTCGAAGTAGTAAAGCTAGCCGCTTGAAATTCTGCACAAATACTTCTTATTAGTGTAGGTCGGTATTAGTATTGTAATTGAGCCATATCGTTCCATGTTTTGATATAGCTGTAATATAAACCGATCTTGAATCTTGCGCCACTAGAGGGCGCAATTCTTATCCGATTTGGATGACATTTTGAATGAGGTGTTTTTTTTTTGTTTCCAACAAATGTGCTAAGTATGGTTAAAAACGGTCCATAGCCTGATATAGCTGTCATATAACCCGATCTGGGGTCTTGACTTCTTGACCTTTTAGAGGGTGCAATTATTATCCGAATTGGCAGACATTTGGCACGAGGTGATTTGTTATGATTTTCAACAACTGTGCTGAGTGTGGTTCAAATCGGTCCATAACCTGATATAGCTGCCATATAAACCGATCTTGACTTCTTAGGCCTCTAGAGAGCGCAAGTATTATCCGATTTGGCTAAAATCTTGTACAACGGCTTCCCGTATGACCTTCAAGATACATGTCGAGTATGGTTTGAATCGGTGTATAGCTCCCATATAAACCGATCTGAACTGAATCGGATCTTAACTTAATATACATAGCTCCAATAGCACAGCAATTATTTTCTTTCATCCTTTGTAGCCTAAGAGATCCCTGGAGAAGAAATCGATCCACGGTGGAGGGTATATACGATTCGATCCGGCAGAAATTAGCACGCTTTTACTTGTTAATTTTCACTTCTGTCTTTAAATACAATAAGCATACGACCTGTACTGTAGCTAAAAAATTTTTTGCCACACAAAGCAGAGACTTTAGAAATTTACTGACCAACGTTGTCGTGTATGGCCACGAACATCAGATCCCCACAGCACCCTCACCTACTATACATAGTGATACTCATTCTCTCGTACATCTACCATTTGTTTCTCTTAGGTTAGGCTTAAGTGGCAGTTTACCATCAGACTCACTTAGACGTTTTCGTCCATTGTTGATACCACAGGAACAGAAGAAGGAAGATGCCTTCTAGTTCCTTCCGTTGTACCATACAGATCACTTTAAAAAGCCCAAGAACAAAGTTCACATCCGCTAAATCAAACAGGTTCTCAAAGAAATTAGAACCTTAAGTGCAACTTCTGACTGCTAGTGCGGGACACACACACAGAAGGTGTTCTATAGTCTCTCCTTCTTCGATGTCCTCACAGCTTCTGCAAAAGTAATTGCTGGCAACCTTCAGTCTGTCAGCATGTTTTCCGAGTAGACAGTGACCTCTCATGACGGACACAATGACTGAGAAGCCTGTTCTAGCCTGTTTTGGAATGATCACAGCCCCCTCTTTGTGACCATCTATCATTCGTTGTACTTCGGGCCTGGTCCTGAAAACGTATCATAGATATCGCTAGAGACATACCCACAGATTTCAGTTTCCCTGGAATGTGTAGGTTAGTTCCTAGTCTCTTCCGCTTTACAATTCCCTGGGATATCTCTGTGGCCCGGCTCCCAGAACAGGTGAATTTTGAACTGTTCAGCCATCTCGTTGAGAGATCTGCGACAGTCGAGGGCGGTTTTTGTGTTAAAAAATATGTTCTATGCCAAAATACGATTTAATGCCAATCGTCGTAATGACATTATATCTAAACTTGTCGATATGACCAGTTGTAGATCTTTAGAGCACCACCCAAAAGCCCACCTGGTCGTTTAGTTTAGAACCATCCGATTTCGTAGTTCCAATCTGTTCTAACAGAAATAGTGGTATAAAATTGCAAATTTTGCCCATGAACATTCCACTAAGGATCAGGGGCAAACTTCTCACATATCAATGAGTGCAGTCCGATTCAAGTAAGCTCTATGATAAGGGGCCTCCTTTTTATAGCCGAGTCCGAACGGCGTGCCGCAGTGCGACACCTCTTTGGAGAGAAGTTTTATATGGCATAGTACCTTACAAATGTTGCCAGGAATAGGGGGGGAAAACCACCGCTAAAAATTTTTTCTGATGGTCTCGCCAGGATTCGAACCCAGGCGTTCAGCGTCATAGGCGGACATGCAAACCTCTGCGCTACGGTGATACAGTACTTTTTATCAAAAAGCGGCTCAGATATGGTATATATACCCAACTGCATTATATACCACATGCGTGACGCACGGTCTAAACCGCCAACCTTTGCTAATGGCTCTCTTGCAGGTGTATAGGGCAAGAGTTGCCTTTATTGTCTTTTCCAACATGTTGGATTTGAAGTTAAATAAAAATACCCAGGTATTTTGCGCTTTCTGTAAATGGAACACTCTCTCCTCCAAGGAGCAGGTACCACTGTAGGCAACTTCTGTCTTGCACGGATTTATACCTAGACCACTTTCGGTAGCCCACTTTGCTGTTGCACGTAGATCTTGTTAAAGTACATCTCTTAGAGTGCTGGGAAACCTTCCCCTAACCGCAATTGCCACGTCATCAGCATACGCTACCACTTTTACACCTTTTACTTTCTCTATTCCAAAGTAGAGGAGACAGTACACCTACTTCAGGTGTTTCTCTGCTGACCCATATTTTAAGATCCACAGATCCAAGCCTTCTGCAATGTATCTTGTGGTAAGTAAGTTATTAATAAACTTTCTTATGGTAGAGTTGATTCCTAGAGACTCCAATCCTTCATGATTGACGTCGTTATTACATTATTAAAAGCACTTTCAATGTCAAGAAATTCAACCATTGCATATTCGTTGACAGCGAGAGGACCCTCCATGTAGCCGACTATGTCGTAAAGGCCTGTTTCAGCGGATTTTCTTTTACTATATGCATGCTGTTGCCGCGACAGGCGATCTCCAGGGATCTTTGCCCTAAAATATGTTTCTATCACCTCTTAATATTCTTTAGCATGAAGGATGACAGACCAATAGGACGAAAATCATTCGCCTTCGTGTGGTAGGGTTTTCCTGCTTTCGGAATAAAAATGACCTTCGTATCCCTCCATCCCACAGGTATATATGACACTCTGATACAAGCAGAGTATATCTACCTAAGCCAGGAAACCAGTCTATCAGACACAGCTTGTAATTCAACCGCTGATACATCATCAGTGCATGGCGACAAAAAGGAGTCGAAACTTCTTATCGCCCAGAGGAATTTTGGCTCAGACACAATTTCCCTAATAACCTCCGACGAATGCATACCAGTGAAAACCTTTGCTTGCGCCACGTTGTCCGTTGGAGAATTTGGTTTGGCTTGGCACTAGGACATTCTGACACAAGCGAGTCATTCAGGGCCTTCGTGATCCGCTTGACCACTATGTCTATATCCTCCACAGTTTCCTCTTCTGGTCTAGAAGGGATAGACATGCAGAATTTGTGCAGAAATTAATCCCAATCCGCCTTTCTTCTGTTTAGCCAAGAGACCACTTCTGCAGTATTTTCTGCATGAATGAAACTAATATAACGATGATCAGAGAAGCTGTGGTCATCCAACACATATCAGTCGCATATTCTTCCATTTATATCTTCCGATACAAAGGTAATATCCAGTACCTCCTGCCTGTTCCTGGTAATAAAGGTCGGTTAATCAACTTTATTACGAATCGCGGTGGTCCCCCAGATACTTGGCCCTGCAAAAAATATCAGCATTGTGCTCTTCTCTCAAATACCAATTATTTAAACCCAATATTGCCATTGGCTTAAGAGGAGTTTACAGGATGAGGCGTCCCCCAAACACATGGCCCCAAAAATGGTTATCAAATTAGTTTTCTAATCTCAAATACCTTTCATTTGAGCCACATATTCGCATGGTCGAAAAATGTTTTCCTTTGGGGGTGTTTTGGAAAAGGGGTGATGCTCCAAATACATGGTCCTAAATTTGGATATTAAATTCGTATTCTACTCCCAAATACCTTTATTTGAGCCCCATATTGCAATGTCACTAAAAAATTGCTGTTTGTGGGATATTTTGGGAAAGGGGTAGACACCCAGAAAATTGGTCCCGAAAATGTGTATCAATTCTTGCTCTACCCCCCAGTGGATATCAAATTAGTTTTCAAATCTCATTTAAACTCCTTATTGCAAAAGTCAGCAAATATGTCCGGTTTGAGGTATTGGCCCTAAAAACTATGAATATTTAGTTCCACTGTCTTTAAGACCCAAATTGTCTTGGTGAACAAATACGTCCTACTTCCCTCCAAATATTTGGAAGTGCCTTTCTCACTCCCTCCCAGAATAGTCACTTTTTAGGTCCTTTTGTATGATAGTTTGTAGAGATTTCATGATTTAAAACAACAAAATACATTACTGTCGGTATTCTCTCATTTATGTTTCGCTAATTAGTTTCTCATAATCAACTGTTATTGCTACAAATTTAAAAATAGATTTTTATACCCTCCACCATAAGATGGGGGGTATACTAATTTCGTCATTCTGTTTGTAACTACTCGAAATATTCGTCTGAGACCCCATGAAGTATTTATATTCTTGATCGTCGCGACATTTTATGTCGATCTAGCCATGTCCGTCCGTCTGTCCGTCCGTCTGTCTGTCGAAAGCACGCTAACTTCCGAAGGAGTAAAGCTAGCCGCTTGAAATTTTGCACAAATACTTCTTATAAGTGTAGGTCGGTTGGTATTGTAAATGGGCCATATCGGTCCATGTTTTGATATAGCTGCCATATAAACCGATCTAGGGTCTTGACTTCTTGAGCCTCTAGAGTGCGCAATTCTTATTCGATCAGAATGAAATTTTGCACTACATGTTTTGTTATGATATCCAACAACTGTGCCAAGTATGCTTCAAATCGGTCCATAACCTGATATAGCTGCCATATAAACCGATCTTGGGTCTTGACTTCTTGAGCCTCTAGAGTGCGCAATTCTTATCCCATTGAAATGAAATTTTGCACGACGTGTTTTGTTATGATATCCAACAACTGTGCCAAGTATGGTTCAAATCGGTCCATAACCTGATATAGCTGCCATATAAACCGATCTTAAGTCTTGACTTCTTGAGCCTCTAGAGGGCGCAATTCTTATCCGATCAAAATGAAATTTTGCACGACGTGTTTTGTTATGATATCCAACAACTGTGCCATGTATGGTTTAAATCGGTTCATAACCTGATATAGCTGCTATATAAACAAATCTTGGGTCTTGACTTCTTGAGCCTCTAGAGGGCACAATTCTCATCCGATTTGAATGAGTTTTTGCACGAAGTATTTCGTCATGATATCCAACAACTATGCCAAGTATGGTTGAAATCGGTCCATAACCTGATATAGCTGTCATATAAACAGATCTGGGGATTTGACTTCTTTAGCTTCTAGAGGGCGCAATTCCTATCCGATTTGGCTGAAATTTTGCATGACGTATTTTATTTTTACTTTCAACAACTGTGTCAAATAAGGTTCAAATCGGTTCATAACCTGATATAGCTGCCATATAAACCGATCTGGGATCTTGACTTCTTGACCCCTTGAGGTCGCAATTATTATCCGATATGCCTGAAATTTTGTACGATGGATCCTCTCATGACCATCAACAAACGTGTTTATTATGGTCTGAATCGGTCTATAGCCCGATACAGATCCCATATAAATCGTTCTCTCTATTTTACTTCGTGAGCCCCAATGTGCGCAATTCTTATACGAATTGGCTGAAATTTTACACAGGTCTCCAACATATAATTTAATTGTGGTCCGAACCGGACCATATCTTGATATCGTTTTAAAAGCAGAGCAACTCTTTTCTTATATCCTTTTTAGCCTAAGAAGAGATGCCGGGAAAACAACTCGACAAATGCGATCCATGGTGGAGGGTATATAAGATTCGGCCCGGCCGAACTTAGCACGCTTTTACTTGTTTTTGTTGTTTTGGACGCTAACTCAAAAAACCCCAAACAAGTGAATGTATGTTAACTTAGCCTTCTGTAATGTAGAAAGGCCGGTAGCACAGAGGGATAGCATACGCCTCATAATCGTAAGGTTATCTGTTCAAATCCCAGTCAGGGAAAATCATTGCAATTGAAATCTTCGATTGTTAATTTTGATATGGAAAAGAAATAAATTAGAAACACAAATAAAAATAAGCCTAACTCTTAAAGGTAAAAAAAAACATTAGGCAAATAAAAATTTATTTTTATTAATGACGTTCATAATCGAATTTTACACTTTTTTTAGTCCCTATTTAGTCACTCATGGGTATATATCGCCAAGTGGAACATTTTCTCCCGTACCGAGACACTTATTACAGTAAACAAGTAAAAGCGTGCTAAGTTCGGCCGGACCGAATCTTATATACCCTCCACCATGGATCGCATTTGTCGAGTTTTTTTCCCGGCCTCTTCTTAAGCAAAACAAGTAAACGCGTGCTAAGTTCGGCCGGGCCGAATCTTATATACCCTCCACCATGGATCGCATTTGTCGAGTTCTTTTCCCGGCATCTCTTCTTAGGCTAAACAGGACATAAGAAAAGATTTGCTCTGCTATTAGAGCGATATCAAGATATGGTCCGGTTTGGACCACAATTAAATTATATGTTGGAGACCTGTGTAAAAGGTCAGCCAATTCGAATAAGAATTGCGCCCTTTGGGGGCTCAAGAAGTAAAATAGAGAGATCGATTTATATGGGAGCTGTATCGGGCTATAGACCCATTCAGACCATTATAAACACGTATGTTGATGGTCATGAGGGAATCCGTCGTACAAAATTTCAGGCAAATCGGATAATAATTGCGACCTCTAGAGGTTCAAGAAGTTAAGACCCAAGATCGATTTATATGGCAGCTATATCAGGTTATGGACCGATTTGAACCATAATTAGCACAGTTGTTGGATATCATAACAAAACACGTCGTGCAAAATTTCATCCCAATCGGATAGGAATTGCGCACTCTAGAGGCTCAAGAAGTCAAGACCCAAGATCGGTTTATATGGCAGCTATATCAAAACATGAACCGATATGGCCCATTTACAATACCAACTGACCTACACTAATAAGAAGTATTTGTGCAAAATTTCAAGCGGCTACCTTTACTCCTTCGGAAGTTAGCGTGCTTTCGACAGACAGACGGACGGACGGACATGGCTAGATTGATATAAAATGTCGCGACGATCAAGATTATATATACTTTATGGGGTCTCAGACGAATATTTCGAGTAGTTACAAATAGAATGACGAAATTAGTATACCCCCCATCCTATGGTGGAGGGTATCGCCTGAGATTGTTTTCAACTTCCTTGAGTGCAGATTTAGTGACTCGCACAATAAAAAATGTTTGGAAGATTGAATGTTGTTATGGTGGTGGGACGTTCGCTAGACAGTTGGCCCCACATACCTTTAATTTGAGCCCCTATTTCCATAGTCGGCAAACATGACCGGCTTGTATCCTTTGGGGATGTTTTTGGCCCCCCAAACAGTTGGTCCCATATTTGGATATCAGATTCGTATTCTACATTCAAATGCCTTTTATTTAAGCCCCATATTCCCATGGTCACTAAATAAGTCCTGTTTGGGGGATGTTTTGGGAAAGGGGTGGACCCCCAGAAACGTTATCCCACTTTTGGATATCAGATTCGTATTCTACTGGCAAATACCTTGAGTCACATATTGCCATGTTCGGTAAATATGTCCAATTTTGGGGTGTTTTGGGGCTTGGGGTGATCCCCCAAGAACTTGGTCCGACAATTAAATATAAGATACGTTTTCTTATCCCAATTACCTTTCATTTGAGTCCCATATTGTCGTGATTGGTCTAAATATATGTTTGGTAGGTTTTAGGGTGGGGCAGCCCCCCTAGGTACCCCATCCGAAATTTGGATATAAATTTTTTAGTTTTAGGGTACTATATGGTAGCACACAAAATTTCGCTTAAATCGCACCACCCATCTCCGAGATCTGGCGTTTCTGAAAATTAGGGTAAGGGGGAGGGTCCGCCCCACCTTTAGATATCAAAAAATCTTTAAAATTTCAAGAAAATCGGTTCAGCTGTTTCTGAGTCTATAAGGAACACACAAACATACAAATAAACATACAAACAAAAAAATCTATTGTACAAACAAACACAAATAGATTTTTATATATAAGATAAACAGCTCATCCCTTTCGTTGACATCCGAACTTCCCCATATCTGGCGATGGCTTCAACCATCGACTTAAGGTTTGATGGCGGCATCTTCGAATCGTGTGCCATATATAGAGAAGCATACCAGTAATGAGAGTTGTTTATTTCAAGGCTGGCTACTACTAAATCTTCAGTGCTTAGCGACGGAAGAAGAAAATCATTAACACTATTCTTTGTAAGAATAAAGGCTCTTTGTCTTCAATTCCCTGTACCCTTTAGTAGTTTAAATCCCGGAATTCTTAGTCCATGAACCATTCCACCATACACCAATGTTTCCTGGACAAGAACCAAGTCAAATCCCCCTGCCATCAGGAGGACCTTTAGAGTCGCCGAAGCGGCCTTACAATGGTAGAGATTTATCTGTAGAAACTGGTGAGTATTCAGAACTTCCACCACTGTTATATTAGCCTCGTCCTCTGATTCCGCCAGGAGTTCATCCTAACTAGATTCGTTAGGTCTTGTCATGATGAGCTTCCGTAAGCATCCAGGGGCAGATCAGAAAGCTGTGGAACCACTCTTCCTCAGAACACTGGGCACTTGCGGTGTGGACGATTCCTCCTTAGATGCTATTCGCTAGCTGCTGCTGCTGAAGTACTTTCTGAGTTCCTTGCTTCCCCGCTGGCGCACACCTTGAGCCCAGTCCAACTCACACAGGGCTTCCGTTTTGATGCATCCTGTCTCGATTGTGACAGGAGGATTTTCAGTCGCCTGCAATCCACCAGACTTTAGCGATGTGGTCGATAGTTTCTAAGGCAAGTGTTCAGCAACAAATGCTGAATCGTCTCCTGATTCCCCAACTCCACCGCTTATATAGACCTTCAGTATCAACTTGTTGAATCCATAGAACACAACCCCTTTAGACTTGTTGATGTCTGCGAGACAGCCGGAATTTAGGGCAAATATTGCATTTCTCCGGTCATCATCAGCCTCATCCAATCTACCAAACTTCCAGTCGGTGGTTGAAAGACAATGAGCCATTGGTCGAAAAGGAATATCTTCCTTCTTGACTAAATCTAGTGAGATCTGGCCAGGTGATCCCACCAATCTTTTTTAGCGCACAACTATACATTTTAATTGAGCGTTGATCCCCGAAGGCAATTAGTCTGAATCCGCCCCGATACCAGCCTGCATCGTCCCAAACTGGAGGAGACCCAGGAAATACCGCAAGGACATCGGAGTATATTGATGACAGTCGATTGACTATCCCACTCCAATTATTCCTGCCATCACTAAACTGTCCCTAGCGACATTAGCAAAGGTTCATGGACCGATCTTACTATTCGCCCTAGTTCTTTTAGGCATGGGATGCCCTCCAGGTGACCACAACCTTTTAAAAAGCGTGTTGGTTTGCCGAGGAAGGCCGATAGCCTGGAAAATTATGGGCATGCGAAGAAAGAATAGGTTCGGCCTTATCCTTAAGGCTCGAACAGGGTGTCTTCGTTAAAAGCCCCTGGTGATCAGTCGTCTGGCAGTCGCTCCACCAGTCGAGGTTTCAGTAGCAGACAACATGCTACGGCCTGATACCACCACTGCAGCTGTTTGGTCTTTGGAGTCCATTCTAAGTCTACTCCCAGGCTCTAGATCTGCCGCGCCACTGAAAACGGACGCAGATCAACAACCGCCTAATGGATATCTCTATCGTAGCTATGCTTGACTCACTTAAATTTTTCTTTCAAAAATAATGAATTAGTAGTTACAAGAAAATTCTTGCGGAGTGAAATAACAAAACTTCCGCTCCACTCAACGGTTCAAACAAGAATCCCAGTTGTTTCTCTTACTTTCACCACTAATACTCACACTATGGCTTTGCATTCACACCCATAACGAATGCTTTTAAAAAAACCAACAACAATTTACTGTGTTTATGCTTCTTCCACTCTAATTGAAAATCAATTTTTCATTTTCATAGTTTTTCATTAAAGAATAGTCTTTTTCACATACATTCGTCGCACCTCTGCAAAATTATTTTTCGATTGATGGCAATTTCATTAAAATCCATTAAGCCGTTTGGCTGTAATATGTATTACAAAATCGTCTTTATAAAACATTTGGCCGTTTAATAATACACGAGGATTGCTTTTTGTATTTGAGGATTTGGACAACCCTTGTGTGCAAGCTCTTTCGTAAAGCTTGACACTTTTTAGGTTATACCTACTCAGAATATTTTAATATTAGAGTGCTATTTGTGTTGTTTACAATATCTTAATAGATTCAACTCACCCAAAAAATAGAATTAAATCATGAACATTTTCGTGCTATTATTAATATACCCTCCACCATAGGATGGGGGGTATACTAATTTCGTTATTCTGTTTGTAACTACTCGAAATATTCGTCTGAGACCCCATAAAGTATATATATTCTTGATCGTCGCGACATTTTATGTCGATCTAGCAATGTCCGTCCGTCCGTCTGTCTGTCGAAAGCACGCTAACTTCCGAACGAGTAAAGCTAGCCGCTTGAAATTTCGCACAAATACTTCTTATTAGTGTAGGTCAGTTGGTATTGGCCATATCGGTCCATGTTTTGATATAGCTGCCATATAAACCGATCTTGGGTTTTGACTTCTTGAGCCTCTAGAGTGTGCAATTCTTATCCGATTGGAATGAAATTTTGTGCGACGTGTTTTGTTATGATATCCAACAACTTTTCTAAGTATGGTTCAAATCGGTCCATAACCTGATATAGCTCTCATATAAACCGATCTTGGGTCTTGACTTCTTGAGCCTCTAAAGTGCGCAATTCTTATCCGATTTGAACGAATTTTTGCGCGAAGTATTTTGTTATGATATCCAACAACTGTGCCAAGTTTGGTTGAAATCGGTCCATAACCTGATATAGCTGTCATATAAACAGATCTGGGGACTTGAATTCTTGAGCTTCTAGAGGGCGCAATTCCTATCCGATTTGAATGAAATTTAGCATGACGTATTTTATTCTTACTTTCAACAACTGTGTCAAATAAGGTTCAAATCAAAAACTGATATAGATGCCATATTAACCGATCTGCGATCTTGATAGCAGAGCAAATCTTTTCTTATGTCCTGTTTTGCCTAAGAAGAGATACCGGGAAAAGAACTCGACAAATGCGATCCATGGTGGAGGGTATATAAGATTCGGCCCGGCAGAACTTTTACTTCTTTACAACTTTGGACGTGGATTAACTCAACAACAGTGTAACGATGAACTTAATTAAATTTTTGGTATAAAGCTTCATCAAAGACCAGTGTTTATCGATGGTATGGTGAATTCAACTGAGGTCGAAGTTCAATCCAAACCGAATTTCGTGAAGGTCGTCCAAAACTAAGACAACCTTAGGCATTAGTGAGACCAACATTCACTCAATATTGCATGAACATTTGACCGTCAAAAAAAATTGTTAGCGTTGGATCCCACAAAACTTGTCAATCGCTCAAAAAAGGCTCATGCCGATTGTTCGAAAGAAATGCTTCCAAAATACGAAACAACTGCATTTTTGAGCACTCAAAATATCGAAACTTCTTTTTATTCCCGTACGTTAAAAATAAAATTAAAGGTCTACGTTTTTCGACACCTAAATAAGCGGTTGATGCGTTGAGAATGCATGTTTTGGAGATACCTCAATCAGAGTAGCAAAAATGCTTCGACAATTGGTTCAAACGCATACAGAAGTGTATAAATCTTAATGGGGAATATTTTGAAAAAGCGATTTTCGATATTTTATATTTGTTTTTGTTCCCTTATCCCGAAATATAAAAGACAACCCTCGTATATTAATTAATACTATTAATATTAATAGCCCTTTCGTGCTATAGACACATTCCAATCGTCTTTTCATACACCCGGTCTTTGCCTCTTTTTTTGTTGTGATTAATATAGGTCAGAGGTTTTTATGAAAACCTGTTCCGGTTTTCGAAAACGCAAAAAAAAGTTGTTGTGCCTATATTTTCTAAATCCTCTTCTTTTATGGTGTGATATCTTTTTAGATTCCTTTCACTGTTTAGAAAGTTGATTAGAGTGTGTACTCCAACATAGATATGACAAGATTTGCAAGACAAAAAGAAAACAAAATCTCTCGTTTTTAAAAATCGGTACAGGTCTGAATGATACGTTATTTAACCGACCAATTGACACAATAAGGATATCTGCTTACTTACCTACAGATTTCACAATTACAGACCGTTAGATTAAACGAACTCAGAATAGATTTCCTGCGCTCCTCTCGAATTTCTGACACCTAGTTTCAATTTTTTGGTCTTCCATTTCTTTCTTTGCTGGGGCTTCAGTCATTCGAATACCAAGATGTATACAACTCATACAGATCTTATTTCATTCGATGCTGATAGGATCCATCAACCCAAATTAATTCGGAATGTTACAAAGAAACTTATCTTATATGGAGGCCACCATAGTGCAGAGGTTAGCATGTCCGCCTATGACGCTGAACGCATGGGTTCGAATCCTGGCGAGACCATCAGAAAAAATTTTCACCGGTACTTTTCCCCTCCTAATGCTGGCGACATTTGTGTGGTACAATGCCTTGTAAAACTTCTCTCCAAAGAGGTGTCGCACTGCGGCTTGCCGTTCGGACTTGGCTTTAAAAAGGAGGCCCCTTATCATTGAGCTTAAACTTGAATCGGACTGTACTCATTGATATGTAAGAAGTTTGCCCCTGTTCCTTAGTGGAATGTTCATGGGCAAAATTTGCATTTGCATTTGCAACTTTTCTTATATAACAAGTAAAAAGGCGGCCGGGCCGAACTTTGGATACCCATCACCTCGGGTAAATATGTAAACCACCTTTCATCAAAATCCGGTGAAAATTGCATACGTTATGTCCCATAGCAGTTTTATCGAAATATGTTCCGATTTGGATACGACTCGGATGTCGAAAAGTCTAATATAAGTCACTGTGTCAAATTTCAGTGAAATTGAATTATAAATGTGCCTTTTATGGGACCAAGACTTTAAATCGAGATATCTGTCTACATGACAGCTATATCCAAATCTGGACTGTGTTGCAGAAAAATGTCGAAGAGCCTAACACAACGCACTGTCACAAATTTCGGCGAAATCGGACAACAAATGCTCCTTTTATGGGCCCAAAACCTCAAATCGAGAGATCGGTCTATATGGCAGCTATATTCAAATCTGGACCAATCTGCGCTAATTGGGGAAGGACGTCGAAGAGCCTAACACAACTCGCTGTCCAAAATTTCAGCGATTTCGGACAATAAATGCGCCTTTTATGGCCGCAAAACCTAAAACCGAGATATAGGTCTATATGGCAGCTATATCCAAATCTGAACTGATCAGGGCCAAATTGAAGAAAGACATCGAAGGGTCTAAGACAGCTCACTGTCTCAAATTTCAGCGATATCGGACAATAAGGCTTTTTAAGGCCTCAAAAACCTAAAACCGAGAGATCGGTCTTTATGGCAGCTATATCCAAATCTGGACCGATCTAGGCCAAATTGAAGAGGGATGTTGTCCCAAATTTCAGCAAATTCGGGTAATAAATGTGGCTTTTATGGGCCTAAATCGGAGGATCGGTCTAAATGGCAGCTATATCCGAATCTTAGCCGATCTGGACATCGAATGATGTCGAAGGGCCTAACACAACTCACTGTCCCAAATTTTAGCAAAATCGGATAATAAATGTGGCTTTTATGGGCCTAAGACCCTAAATCGGAGGATCGGTCTATATGGGGGCTATATCAAGATATAGCCCATCTTCGAACTTAACCTGCTTATGGACAAAAAATGAATCTGTGCAAAGTTTCAGCTCAATATCTCTAGACTGTAGCGTGATTTCAACAGACAGACGGACGGACATGTCTAGAACATGGTAGATTTTTACGCTGATCAAGAATATATATCCTTTTTAGGGTCGGAAATGGATATTTCGATGTGTTGCAAACAGAATGACAAAATGAGTATACCCCCATCCTTCGGTGGTGGGTATAAAAATTGGAAAAATAGTATCGGTAATGGGAGACAACGTACGTTTAGTACCGTAAATGGTACCGCTTAGTACTTTCTTTACAGATGGAGCTAGAGGTCTGAAATTGCGCATGTAGGTAGAAGTAGGAAATATATGATGGTTGACTAAATGATCTGTTCAAAATTCGTACATTTTGGTAACAAAATTGGTACTTTCTTTATAGATATAGCTAAAGGTCAGAAACGAGGAAAAATCAGATGGATGACTTAATGATTTATCTAAAATTCGAATATATTGGTACCAAAATTGTTACCATTTGGTATTTTCTTTATAGATGGAGCTAGAGGTCTGAAATTTGGCATGTAGGTACAACCAAGAAAAATATGAAGGGTGACAAAATGATCTATTTTAAATTCGTAAATTTTGGTACCATTTGGTACATCTTTATAGATGTGGCTTAGGTCTGAAATGTGGCATGTAGATACAACTAGAAAAATATGAAGGGTGACTAAATGTTCTATTTAATATTCGAACATTTTGGTACCAAAATTTGTACCATTTGCTTATTTCTTTACAGATGGAGCTAGGGGTCTGAAATTTGGCATGTAGGTACAACGAGGAAAAAAAATTGTCCATTGTTTGTACAATAGTAGAAAGTGTAAAATAATACACAAGAGCTCGTCTCTGCCTGCAGCGAACGGGGGCAGCTAGAATTAAGCGATTTGACAAATATTATCGACAAGCATTACCAAAATAGATCATGTGGAAGAAACCGTACTAATTGTGGTGCAATTTGTACCTTGAAAGTATATGTTGCGCGACTAGAAGATATTTTTTTATTCGTGCAATTAAGTACACAAACGTACGAAATAGTACATTCTTTACGGAGTTAGATAAAGCTCTCAAAATTGGGATACATCTATACCTTGACGACAAGTTTTGGGTGATCAGAAGATTTTTTTCAAAATCGTACATTTAGGTACTAAGACGTACAAAATTGTATTTTCTCTACGAATTGAGCTAGAGCACTCACAATTTGGAATCGGGTGCACCTTGACATTAAATATAGGGCGGCTAAAAGATTTGTTTTTAATTCGTGAAAGAAGAACTTAGGACGCTTTTTCTTGTATTTGTTTCTTCATCTAAGTCTACAGAGTCTAGCTCCATAAAAATTCAATGTTGTTCGTTTTAGTACATAAATATACGAATATCAGAAATATTTTTGTCGCTCGATACATACTGTCAAGGTGTAATTGTATCCCGAATTTCAGCTCAATACATAAGGTAAGTGCCATTTGTACGATTAAGTACCTAAATGTAAAACCTTAAAAAAATCGTCTTGTTGCCCACAATATACTGTTAAGGTGTAACTGCATCTCAAATTTTAGAGCTTTAGCCCACTGTGGAAAAGAGTAACATTTTCTACATTTTAAAAATTAAATGAACGAATTTCAAGAAATCTTCTATTTTGAACATTTAGGTACCTATATGTACGATTTTCAAAAAAGTCTTCCAATATATGTTTTCAAGGTACCAATTACACCACAATTAGTAAGTATTCTTCTACTTCTGGTACGATTTGTTACGACATATCGAAGTTGCTTTATTCTAGCTGCCCCCGCTAGAATAAGAAGAAAATAAGCTATTTTGTACTATTTAGCACTTTTTGATAGCAATATGTACGAATAGAACATTTTGTCACCCATCACGATCTGCTTCGTTTGGGTGCCGAGTCCTGGCGGAGTAAGGGGGAAATAATTAGCAGACGATTTGGCAGTGAAGGCCAGAGGACTGCCGTCAGTAAACTTGGTTAACCCGATGCCTTTCGGGCCGACACACAGGACTACGAGCTCACTTATGCAAAATCGGTGCGGCAAGTAATAGCATATGTAGGGCATGTGGGGCAGATGACGAAACGTTAGAGCATTCCCTATTTCATTGCCCGGCATTCGCTGCTAACAAACACTGGCACTTGGGTGAAGACACCAATTAGGGTGCGTGGTATGGAAAACAATTAGGGATTTTGTAAGTAGCACGGAAATCCTGATTTAAATTTTCTTTTTCCAGGTTACTGTTTAGTATTTAGAACGTCCCAACGAGAGATGTGTACTCAATTGCCCCAAAGTTACCTGTCAGTGGATATATCCTACAGGGAATGAAAAGTTTCAATTGTCATAACTTATGATTCCTTAGTATTTTTTAAAAAGTCGCTTAATTATTGTTAAAAATTGCTTATCCGTTAAATATATTTGCTTACTATTGTTATCTCCCTTAAAAATACTTGCAAAGTATACTCAACCTTTTCGAACTGTCGCAGGACCTATCCTACTGTGCTAGAATGATGGGAATTCGTCACCTCGGACGACAAAAGTAACAGGTTTTTTAAATGTAATAAGACGAAAACTGGGACCGGTCCCTATCACCAGATGACCTATCCCGTGACAGGTTTGGGACCTGTCCCATTTCCCTTAGGGGCACAACAAGCCAATAACTGGGTTAGTTGTATGTCCATAGTGGCATGGGGTAGACGAATATCCGCATCCTCTTTTCAACTAAACCTAGTCACCCATCATATTTTCCTAGTTGTACCTACATGCCAAATTTCAGACCTGTAGCTCCATCTATAAAAAAAAGTACCAAATGGTACCAAAATGTTCAAATTTAAAAGAGATCATTTAGACATCTAACATATTTTGCCTACTTGTACCTACATACCATCTGCATTTTGTAATGGTACCAACAATTTCGAGTTGTGAATAGACCAAATAGTAACCAATGCAGCACTAAAAGCATTATTTCTCCCACTTCCGGAATTATTTTAGAAGATTTTTTCACTAATCCAATTTTCAAGAGCTTAGTCAGTCAGTATATCACGCGTGGGTTTTATATATAGAGTAGAAGAGAATATTAAAATTAATGTGCATTGGATCATTTTGAGCTGAAATTGAGGCATGTTTACTCCCCTATTTTAAGAAATGAAGGAGCAGTGAGTATAGCATCTTCTGGAGCCGATAAGCAGGCATATTAAAACAAAAATTTCGAGAAGTTGTGGGGGTAGGTGTAAGAGCATTTTCGCTCAAGGGAAAAAAAGTCAAAAATATATGTTATATCATGCATATTTTTAGAAGTTGAGAGGTATACCTAAAAGAGGTATATTTCTATGCCTACATGTTGGGAGCGATATGTGATTCCGCCATAGGTAGTTACACGTATTAATATACAACGGCTGCGTTGGCTAGGTCATGTTGTCAGAATGGATGAACAAGCTCCAGCAAAGACACCTCGAAACTTGGTGTCAAAAATTTTAGAATGAGCGCAGAAGATCGAGGAGCTTGGAACGCTATTCTACTATCGGCTAGTGGAACAAATGTTCTATCATAGCCAATTAAAGTAAGTAAAGTAAGGAACCGTACAAGGATAATCGAGAGACCGATTTATATGGGAGCTAAATCGTATGACAAAGTGAGTCTGAATGGATCTAGGTCTTTTGCTTCTGGGTGTTACAAACAAATGTACTAAGTAATGATACCATGTATCACAGTAATGGGGTATGAAACCCACAGCGATTTCTAATTCGATTCTTAAGATAGGATTTGTCTATCGCTACTGTGATATCACATTAAAGTAAAACTTGTCTGAGTCTGTTATGAATCTATTGCCTAACATATCCTAATCTTTAAGATATTCGACATAGGGAGAAATCCATGAATTCGTCATAGTGAAAGTAGGGATTAGGCACAGCATGAAGCATGAGACATACTGTTTATCTTTATCCAATTTTATTATTCATTGCTTAAATGTAATTATAATTAACATGTTGAGTGTGCAGTCTCTTAGTTTGTCCACCATTTATTCCATGACCATTTAAATGCTCCCTGTAAAATCCTTACTGTAGACCATCTACCAGAATCCACAAAATGCCCACATATTTCTAAACACGTTCAAAGCAAGCATTACTGAAACACAAAAAGGGAGTGAGGATATGTGAAAACACGCGACAAGGAATGTGAATAATTTGCCTTGTAAATTTGAAGTTAAGCGTGAAATTTGCGTAGTCATAGCATTCTGCTCTCACTTCAATGTACGTTGAAAGGACATTACAGTGGGTTATTGGTTTAATTTTATACAACGGATAGTTCGTGTATTTGTTTACAAAGCTTAGAATCAGAAACGTCTTTGAACAATTGTAAGATATGCCAATCGACTTAGAATCACTTTCTGTTTCGAATTAGCCATGTCCGTTTGTTAAGTCATGTACATGCCTTCTTGTTATCAAGATAAAAGTCCTGGGTGATCAATTAATCGACTTGTTCAAAAACCGGGTTTTAAACTATTCGAAAAATTAGATATTTGAAATGACCGGTTTAAGTTTTTGAGTTTCTTGAAAGCCGGTTAAACCGTTTATATTTTTCTTATAAAAGTAAACCCTGTAAAAATTTTACAAGTAAACCTTAAATGAGGTTAGGTAAGAATAAAGGACAAATGCCTGGCAATCGCAGTTGCTAACTTCACTAGGAGACCTCTGGTCTATTGTGTAGAGAAGAGATATATGAAGGCCATTTGAAAAATATAAATAAAAACTAAAAAGCCGTCATGCAATGCGAGGGACCTAACCAACAATTCAAGGTCAAGCTTGAGAACAATCGTCGCCTTCGTTCCGGAAAACTTTGGCGAACGGGCAGCCTACAACGCCAGCCCACGCCGAGTCAGCACATTCGTCATTGTAGGAATCCATCATCTCAAACAGCTAATCCACCACAATCTGACAGCAGCCCCGAACGTCCGAAACGGTCCTTGCTCTCCCGACAAAGTTCGATCTCTCGTGGCCCGCAGCCTCATTGAGCGTGGAGACAACATCTACCGAAAGATGATCTAAAAAATCGCTAAAATTTGGTGAAGAAAACATTTTTATAAAATTTTTATGAAATGTTTCCTAAAATCATCTCAATCGAAATTGAATAACACTAAATATAAAATAAAAAAAATAAAATTTTAATGAAAAATTTCCAAAGAAAAAATTTTTATTAAAATTGCTATAGAGAATTTCTTATCTTATATATAAAAATCAATTTGTGTTTGTTCGTTGTATGTTTCTTATAGACTCAGAAACGGCTGAACCGATTTTCTTCCAAAGCACCTCCCCAAAATACCCCCCACACCGGACTTATTTACTGACCAAGGCAATATAGGGCTTAAATAAAATGTATTTAAGTATTGAATTCCAATCTGATATCCAAATATGGGAACAAGTGTTTGGTGGCCGACTCTCACCAAAAACATCTACCCAAGAAAAAGACAAATTTATGACCATAGTAATATGGGGCTCAAATGAAAGTTCTTTGGGAGTAAAGCTCGAATCTAACATCAATATTGTGGAAAAGTGTCTATGCGGCCACTCCAACACCACCCAAATAGGAAGTAGTTGCTGACTATTGCAATATGAGGCTCAAATATAAGGGTTTTAAAAGCGGAACACGAATCCGATACATATATTAGTTTAGTTTTTAGAGTTTAAACGAGATTAGAAAACGAATTGGATATCCAATTTTGAGGCCAATGGCAATATGGGGTTCAAATAAATGATATATAGTTATATAAGAAACAAGTAAAAGCGTGCTAAGTTCGGCCGGGCCGAATCTTATATACCCTCCACCATGGATCGCATTTGTCGAGTTCTTTTCCCGGCATCTCTTCTTAGGCAAAACAGGATATAAGAAAAGAGTTGCTCTGCTATTAAAACGATATCAAGATATGGTCCGGTTCGAAACATAATTAAATTATATGTTGGAGACCTGTGTAAAATTTCAGCCAATTCGTATAAGAATTGCGCCCATTGGGGCTCACGAAGTAAAATAGAGAGAACGATTTATATGGGATCTGTATCAGGCTATAGACCGATTCAGACCATAATAAACACGTTTGTTGATGGTCATGAGAGGATCCGTCGTACAAAATTTCAGACATATCGGATAATAATTGCGACCTCTAGGGGTCAAGAAGTCAAGATCCCAGATCGGTTTATATGGCAGCTATATCAGGTTATAAACCGATTTGAACCTTATTTGACACAGTTGTTGAAAGTAAAAATAAAATACGTCATGCAAAATTTCAGCTAAATCGGATAGGAATTGCGCCCTCTAAAAGCTCAAGAAGTCAAATCCCCAGATCTGTTTATATGACAGCTATATCAGGTTATGGACCGATTTCAACCATACTTGGCACAGTTGTTGGATATCATAACGAAATACTTCGTGCAAAAATTCATTCAAATCGGATAAGAATTGTGCCCTCTAGAGGCTCAAGAAGTCAAGACCCAAGATCGGTTTATATGGCAGCTATATCAGGTTATGGACCGATTTAAACCATACTTGGCACAGTTGTTGGGTATCATAACAAAACACGTCGTGCAAAATTTCATTCCAATCGGATAAGAATTGCGAACTCTAGAGGCTCAAGAAATCAAGACCCAAGATCGGTTTATATGGCAGCTAAATCTGGTTATAGACCGATTTGAACCATACTTGGCACAGTTGTTAGATATAATAACAAAACACGTCGTGCAAAATTTCATTCTGATCGGATAAGAATTGCGCACGCTAGAGGCTCAAGAAGTCAAGACCCAAGATCGGTTTATATGGCAGCTATATCAGGTTATGGACCGATTTGAACTTTACTTGACGCAGTTGTTGGATATCATAACAAAACACATCGTGCAAAATTTCATTCTGATCGGATAAGAATTGCGCACTCTAGAGGCTCAAGAAGTCAAGACCCAAGATCGGTTTATATGGCAGCTATATCAAAACATGGACCGATATGGCCCATTTACAATACCAACCAACCTACACTAATAAGAAGTAGTTGTGCAAAATTTCAAGCGGCTAGCTTTACTCCTTCGGAAGTTAGCGTGCTTTCGACAGACAGACGGACGGACATGGCTAGATCGACATAAAATGTCACGACGATCAAGAATATATATACTTTATGGGGTCTCAGACGAATATTTCGAGTAGTTACAAACTGAATGACGAAATTAGTATACCCCCCATCTTATGGTGGAGGGTATAAAAAAGCACGATGCTGATATATTTTCCGGGCTGAGTGTTTGGGGACCACCCCAATCCCCAAAACACCCCTATATCGGGCATATTTACCGACCATGTCAATGTGGAGCTTAAAAGAAAGGTATTGGGGGGAAGAGCAAGAATTGATACCCACTTTCGGGACCAATTTTCTGGGGGTATACCCCTTTCCCAAAATACCCCACAAACAGCAATTTTTTACTGACCATTGTAATATGGGGCTCAAATAAAGGTATTTGGGAGTAAAATACGAATTTGATATCCAAAATATTTAGGGAATCACCCCTAACCCAAAACACCCCCAATTTTTCGACCATGCCAATATGTGGCTCAAATGAAAGGTATTTGAGATTAGAAAACGAATTTGATAACCTATTTTGGGGTCATGTGTTTGGGGGACGCCTCATCGTGTAAACTCCCCTAAACCAATGGCAATATAGAATTTAAATAAATGGTATTTGAAAGAAGAGCACGATGCTGATATTTTTCAGGGCCAAGTGTCTGGGGGACAACCTCAACCCCGAAAACACCCCTAAATCAGACATCATGAGAATACTGATGTCTCATCAATTTCCTATGCAAATTTTGGTTCATCTTCCACTGTGCAACCTCATCAACTGACCCTAAGATCAGCAGGTGAAGGTGTAAAGAATACAAAAGCTTTCCTCAAAGGTACCTCAATGCCTTTTGGCTCCAATGAATATGGTTTATTAATTGCATGTAAATCGGTTGCATGGTTGCACGGCGTGCACTCACATTCTAAGCACAGGGACTTTATTGAATTCTCCAAGCACATGGAGTCTCGATATGTAAATGCAGGCATGAATGCCTTTGTGCAGGGAGGTGTATTCATAGAATTACTTGAGCGGCATATAGGAGTCGAGTGCTTTATTTGGACACATGCCCAACCTCACCATTAAATTGGCATTAGGCTTTCAGCTACGCATAGCCCCCTTTGTTCCTACCCCCAGTCATATTATCTGCTCGATTCAAATGTACATTGCACCACCATGGAAACTCAATTTAACCCTTTCAATCTATTATCCTGGTAACCCTTTCTCCATTTTATTGCTTTGGTTAGATTGCATGCACTTTCGTTTGTTCGTTCTCTCGTTCGTTTCATGTTTCGTTACGGTGATGCCATTTTCCCATTTCCCTGGACATACTACTTGATGGCGTACAACTACAAAGAATGCACTTACCCATACATACATTAGCGTCCAATATTATACAGTGCTTATTGGCATTGAAGTTTTATTCAGAAACACAAACACGTATATAAACCAACACATATAAAGTATTACAACTATCAGTACGAAATCGTTGGTATAATTAGATGTAAAGTATTTCCAATATCTAAGTGTTGACGAGGGTGCCTTGGGCAGTTAAGAAATTGCAAGAAAGTCCTAACAAACTTTGAACATCAGATAATGAATGGCGGCATTAAGGCGAAAAACTTCAAATTAGATTAAAATTTACATTGGTTTTAGAGAAGTTTCCTCAAGTTCATTATTTAAAGGATGGACTTACCAATTTTTATACTCTACACCGCTACTGTAGTACTACTAATACAACTTGGTGCATTTCGTTGTAAAAACCACAAGTAAAAGCGTGCTACGTTCGGTCGGGCCAAATCTTGGGAACCCACCACTATTGGATTCTGATAAAAATTTAAAAAAAAAAAATTAAGTTTTGAATTAATATTATTCTGCATACTAAACTTCTGCCAAACCAGCAAAAACTAAAGCTTCTAGGAACCGAGCAAGGATTATCGAGAGACCAATTTACATAGGAGCTATATCAGGTTATAAACTGATTTTGACGGTACATGCTAAATTTTAAATCGGACCAAAATTGAGGCTTGTGAGGGCTTAAGACGTCGAATCGGCCGATCGGTTTATGTGGGAGCTGTATCGGGTTATAGACCGATTTGGACCGTTCTTGACCACATGCAAAATACGAAAAATGCTATCGGACAAAAATTGCAGCTTCTAGGGGCTCAAGAAGTCAAATCGGGAGATTGGTTTATATGGAAGTAAAATTAGGTTAAAGACCGATTTGAACCGTACATGGCACAGTTCTTGGGAGTCATAACAGCCAAATCGGACAAAAATTGGCGCTTCCAGGGACTCAAGAAGACAAACCGGGAGATCGGTTTATATAGGAGCTATGTCTAAATGTGAAACGATATGGACCATTTGCAATCCCAAACGACTTACATCGCTATAAAGTATCTATGTAAAATGTCAAGAGTCTAGCTTTATGCATTCGACCTCTATCGTGATTTCGACAGACGGAAGGATGGACATGGCTAGATCGATTCAGAACGACGAGACGATCAAGAATATATATACTTTATAGGGTCAAGCACCTAGCGTTACTCCTTCGAAAGTTAGCGTGCTTTCAACAGACAGACACACGGACGGACACGGCTAGATCGACTTAAAATGCCATGACGATAACAATATACATACTTTATGGGGTCTTAGACGCATATTCCGTTTGTAACACCTCGAAATATTGATCTAGGATCCCATAAAGCATTTATAATCTTGATCGTCTCCACACTCTGAGTCGATTAGCTCTGTCCGTCTGTCGAAATCACTATAGCGCTCAAACGCATTGAGCTAGGCGCTTGAAACTTTGCACAGCTACTGAATATTGCTGTATTTCGTTGAAGATTGAAAATTGGCTCTACCGGTTCAGATTTGTACATTTTTTTTTTTTTAAATTGGCTATGACAGAATATTTGTTCCACTAGCCGAAAGTAGAATAGCATTCCAAGCGCCTCGTTCTTCTGCGCTCATTTTAAAATCTCTGGCGCTAAGTTTCGAGGTGTCTCCCACTACTTGATCTTTCCATCGGGCTTTCGGTCTTCCTGGATTGCGTGTACCACCGTGTTTGAATTACTGCCAGGCCCAGTTTCACTCACTCTCTTTCGATTCTTTCAAAGGCTGCATTTACTACTTCCGGTGACCGACCTATGATATCTATGTCGTCGGCATAGGCGTGTAGCATGTGTTCTCTTGTGATCTGCATCTCGTATAATCTTCTCCAGCAGGATATTAAAGAGATCACACGATAGGCTGTCTCCTTGTCTGAAACCTCGTTTGGTATTAAATGGTTCGGAGAGATTCTTTCTTATTCTTATTGAGGAATGCGTATCAGCAAGTGTCATCGTGCAAAGTTTTATTAATTTTGGAGGGATACCAAACTCAGACATGGCTTGAAATCCCTTTGAACGTAAAGGAGTATCGAAGGCTGCTTTATAGTTAACAAAGAGATGGTAGGTGTTGATTTGTCCTTCTCAGTTCTTTCCCAGGATTTGGCGCAGTGTGAATATCTGGTCTAGGGTGGATTTACCAGGTCTAAAGCCGCATTGATAGGGGCCAAATATCTCACTGACTTTAGGCTATAATATTTCACACAGTACGCTCGAGAGTGTCTTGTATGCGATGGGGAGGAGACTTATTCCTCTGTAGTTGTCACATTTCTGCGGAAAGTTACTCCTCTCTCTTTTTCACCCGATACCTCTCCTTCATGTGGCGCGTTACTACTAATTGCACGGTTGCTCTATATGCCGCATTCTTGGCTTCAGTAGCATCTCGACTCTTGGTCGTACAATGGGTTTCTTGGGGAGGCTTCCGGTACCCAAGCTCGGATTTCGCGGCATTTTCAATGGAGTGGGCAATAGTTTGCCACTACGCCATTATATCATCGCAACAAAGAGTGCTTTCATCAAGCAGTTGGGTCAGTCGAGTGGAGTATGCCGCTGCCATTTGTTGTGTTTGCAGCTTTTCAATGTCCAGCTTCCGTGCAGTGTCAGATCATACTTTCCTCGCCATGTTCAAACGGGTGCGAACCTTTGCTGCAACAAGGTAGTGACCCGAATCTATATTCGCTCCACGAATAGATCGTACATCTAACACGCTGGATGAATGCCTTCCATCTATCACAACGTGATCAATTTGGTTTCTCGTGTTTTGATCGGGTGACAGCCATGTGGCTTTGTGAATATTTTTATGTTGAAATCTGGTGCTACTAACTACCATGTTTTTTGCCGCGACGAAATCTATCAGCCTCAACCCATTACTGGATGTTATCTCGTGGAGGCTAAACTTTCCGACTGTTGGGCCAAAAATGTCTTCATTCCCTATTTTCGCATTAAAATTTCCCAGAACGATTTTAATATCATGGGCGGGGCAGTGGTCATGTTATCTCTCAAGGCGCTCGTAGAAAATATCCTTGGTCTGCTCGTCTTTGTCTTCCGTAGGGGCATGGGCACCAATAAAGCTGATGTTGAAGAATTTGGCTTTTATGCGGACTGTGGCTAACCTCTTATCCACCGAAGTAAAGCTGGAGACAAGGTGTTTCAGTCTCCGACTAACCACAAATCCACAGCCAAATTCATGCTTCGTGTTATGGCAGCTATAGTATAGTTCTTCACCGTTTGGTGTTGTAGTGACGCCATTCCCAGTCCACCGCACTTCCTGTAAGGCGATAATATCTGCCTTGCACTTCTCTAATACATCCGCATGGGTTTGTGGGATTGCACACGTATCCCTCGTTGTGGCGAGCCGCTTACTCTAAGATCCGAAGATCGCCGCCCCTAACTTGGGAACAGACGCTGATGTTGGCCATTGGTTATTTGAAGGCACCAATAACTCGCCATGTCATCTCGAGTATCATTGGCACTCAGTATTTAATTAAGAAGCAGCGCCACCTGACTCCTCAAAAAATATATTTTTAAGATTTGGATATAGCTCCCATATAAACCGATATCCCGATTTGACTTCCTGAGCCTCTGGAAGCCGCAATTTTTGACTGATTTGACTGAAATTTTGCACATAGTGTTTTGGTATGACTTCAAACAATTGTGCTAAGTACGATTCAAATCGGTCTATAACCTGATATAACGCCCACATAAACCGATCTCCCGATTTGAGTTCTTTAGCCCCTGAAAGCCGCAACTTTGGTCCGTTTTGGTTGAAATTTATTATGACTCCCAACAACTGTGCTACTGTAAACTTTAAATCGGTCAAGTACCTGACATAGCTCCCATGTAAGCCGTCCTCTCGATCATCCTTCTTCTTCTCCAAGAGCTTTAATTGTTGCTGGTTTGATAGAAGTTTGGTATGTAGAATAAAATAATGCCTTTCAACCATATTTATTTTGTATAAATTTTTAGCAAAGTCCATGGTGGTGGGTTCCCATGTTTCGGCCCGGCCGAATATAGCACGCTTTTACTTGTTTTAAATTCAAGCTGTAGGTCGCAAACAAGCAAATTATAATATAAGAATTGCTATGATATTGAAACCATATCAGCTTATAGTCCAAATCAGGCCATACTTAGTTTGGATCTTGGAGACCTTGTGCGAAATTTCGCCCTGTACAAAAATAATGAAAAATTACGATTGGTTTTTTTGATAAGAAATAAATTCGGGAGGCCGGTTTATATAGGAGTTATAATACGTTTTGGACATACTAAGCACGTATAGTGGGAATCATAAGAGAAGCCACTGTACAAAATTTCAGCAAAATCTAAAAATAATAACGCCTTCTATAGGTTCAAGAAGAAAATCGGCAGTTGGATTTATATGGGAGCTACATCAGGTCGTGAACTGATTCGGTCCATACTTTGCACAGTTGTTGGAAGTCAGAGTAAAACAACTTATCCAAGATTTTAGCCAAATCGATGGAAAGATGTGGCCCATTTACAATCCCAACTGACCTACACTTTTGAGACATCCGACCTACACTAACGGAGAGACAGACAGCATACGAACATGGCTAAATCGACTCAGAATGTGAAGGCGATTGAGAATATGTACACCCTATGGGGTCCAATATCAATATTTCATTGTGTTACAAACGGAATGACGAAATTAGTATACCCCCAACCCATTGCGGAGAGTATAAAATCAGAACGACTACGAGCTTGAATTAAATACCAGCAACATTAAAAAATGATTCGAATAATTTATTTTTACAAAAATGTAATTGAAATTAAAATAAAAACAAGCAAAAATGCGCTAAGTTTGGTCGAGTCGAATCTTGGGAACCCACCACAATGGACTCTGCTGAAAATTTATACAAAATAAATGTAGTTGAAGGGCATAATTTTATTCTACATACCAAACTTTGTCAAACCAACAAAAATTAAAGCTTCTAGGAACCGGACAAAGATAATAGAGAGGCCGGTTTATATTAGAGCTATACTGGGTTATAGACCGATTTGGACCGTACTTGGCACAGTTGTTAGACGTCATAACAAACACTACATGCAAAATTTCAGCCAAATTAAACAAAAATTGCGGCTTGCAAGGGTTCAAGAAGAATCTATATAAGGTTCTAGACCGATTTAGCCCGTACTCAGCACAGTTATAAGGAGTCATAACATCACACAAAATTGCAGCCAAACTGGCCAAAAATTGCGATTTCCGGGGGCTCAAGAAGTCAAATCGGGAGATCAGTTTATATGGGAGCTATTTCAGGTTCTAAACCGATTTGAACCGAGCTTGACACAGTTATTGAAAATCAAACCACACAAAACTTGCGGCTTCTAGGGGTTCAAGAATTCAAATCGGGATATCGGTTTATATGGGAGCTATATCCAAATCTGAACTGATATTGTCCATTTGCAATCCCCAACGACTTGCATCGCTATTAAGTACCTGTGAAAATGTCAAGAGGCTAGCTTTACGCGTTTCGAGGTGTTACAAACGGAAAGACTAGATTAGTTTACCCCCATCATTGGTGGTGGGTATAAAAATTATATTTGGAAACAGTTGACTTGTTGTTTTTTAAACCCTCTACCATAGGATGGGGGAATACTAATTTCATCATTCTGTTTGTAACACCTCGAAATATGCGTCTAAGTCCCCATAAAGTGCATATATTTGAGATCGTCATGACATTTTAATTCGATCTAGCCATGTCTGCCCGTCTGTCCGTCGAAAGCACGCTAACGTTTGAAGGAATAAAGCTAGGCTCGTGAAATTTTGGCTCTAATACTTCTTTTTAGTGAATGTCGGTTGTGATTGTAAATAGGACAAATCCATGTTTTGATATAGCTGTCATATAAATCTATCTTGTGTCTTGACTTCTTGAGCCTTTTGAGGGTTCAATTCTTGTCCGATTGGCCTGTAACTTGATCCCCTAGAGGGCTTCTTGATCCGCTAGAGAGCGCAAGTCTCATCCGATTTGGCTGAAATTTTGCATGAGGTGTTTTGTTATGACTTTAAATAATTGTGCTTAGTATGGCGCAAATCGATACATAACCTGATATAGCTGTCATATAAACCGATCTGGGATCTCGACTTCTTGAGCCTCTAGAGGGCGCAGTTATTATCCAATTTGGCTGAAATTTTGTACAACGGCTTCTCCCATAATCTTCAGCATACATGTGAAATATTCTCTGTATCGACCTATAGCTTGATACAGCTCCCATATAAACCGATCTTCTGATTTTGCTTCAAGCCCCTACTAGGTGCAATTCTTATCCGAATGGACTGAAATATTACACAATGAATTCAACAATGTTTAGCATTCAGTTCATTTATGGTTCGAATCGGACGATAACTTGATATAGCTCCAATAGCATAACAGTTCTTATTCATTATTTTTTGTTTGCCAAAAATCGAACCGCGCATAGAACTCGACAAATGCTATCCATGGTAAAGGGTATATAAGATTCGGCCCGGCCGAACTTAGCTCGCTCTTATTTGTTATATTTTGAGCTAGTTTACCTTGGGATCATTTGGAGAAACTGATGTTGGTGTTGTTATACCCACCACCGAAGGATGGGGGTATATTTATTTTGTCATTCCGTTTGCAACACCCTATAAAGCATATATATATTTTTGATCGTCGTAAAAATTAGACCATCTACCCATGTCCGTCCGTCTGTGTGTTACAATCACGCTACAGTTTTTAAAAATAGAGATATTGATCTGAAACGCACAGTGGGCCAAATGGCAAAAAAATTGGAAATAAGTCTACAACTTTTTATCTGTTGATTTTAGCCATACAAAATGTTCTAGACATTTGTAGAGGAGGACATAGGCTTTCAGAAAAGTGCTGTTGTTGGTCCATATCTTTAATACAGGGAGAGCTACAGGGTGTCAAAGTTGACCACTTTTGACTTCTCCAAGCTTCTGGGGGCCATAACTTTTGATCTACTCAACCGATTTACATGATTTAGGACTCTAGAGAAAGAGCTTGACAAGATCTAAAAAACTTATGCATAAAGTACCATGCCATCGTGTACTGTTAAGGAGTTATGAATTGTTTAATTTTAAAATATGAAAATTTGGCCTTGGTTTTTTTCAGTGTTTTTTAAATAACTCCGTCAATTTTAAAGCTATAAACTTCATACTTCACACAAATTATGCCAGCATATGTGTGCATAAAATACAAAAGGAATCACGTGAATATCTTTGGCGGTTTAAAAATGGCATCGTTTTCAATATGAAAAATATTTTTTTTGTCAAAAAATTGCAAAATTTTTCAAAAAAGATACTCCCATTTCCTTTAAGTTTTCGCAAACTTTGGCCGTCAAAGCATTATCATTTCTTTCCATTTTCACAAAGTCGAGGTATTAAGAAAAGTTTTAAGTGCTAATTTGGCTAATTTCGATATCAAACAACACCGTTATCTTAAGACCAAAATGGCCAATTTTTTTACTAAACTTCAAAAGTTTCTCACTGGAAAAAAAGTTCCACGGGGATTTTTTCGCTTTTTTTGAACTTAAATGAAAGCTTAAAATGTTCCCAACATTTTAAGGTATGTCTCGCCATATCCTAGCCATAAATGAGATCGTAGCGATCAAAATACTGAAAAAAGTCAATTTTCAAGTAGTGCTATATTCATTGCTAAAAAACAAGTATTACGTCACATTTTATTGCAAAGATGTTAAATAAACTTTTATTTGGTAACACTTCTTCTACAAAACACAAAAAGAATCATGGAAATATCTCTATTCTATTCCATTTTATGGAACCGGCAATAAAAAAGTCAATTTTTCAAAAAAGTCGAATTTCCCAAATTTTGTTTTTGTTGTCCTAATTGCACATGACACACTATAGCCATATTTACGCAACATACCTTATCGTAAAGGAAATTTTCATACCTTTCCAACAATGTATAAAACATTTCTCAACTCGGATTCTATCTACTCTAAAATTCATTTACACTTCATTAAACTCTATATAAAAATGTCTATTTGTGAAATGGAACCTTATATGGGGCCTACACTAAAACATTGATAGATTTGCCCAGGGTTTACAATACAAATGTGTTAGAATAAAAAAAGGTCTCCTGCCAAAGTTTAAAAAAATTGGAATAAAAATATGTGTTTTAGAGCGAAAACACTTCGCATCGGCGTGCGTTTGTATGTATATTAGCTACTCCCAAAATAAAAAAGCATTTTAGTTTTGTATTATTTGATTTTATTCTCTACCAAATAATCTAAGGTATCAAAATTTAAAAGCTCTTTAATTTGAATGGCATCGGGATCGTCCTTATCTATATCGTCACATATTTTTGGTAGCCATTTAGTTCTGATGCTGTATAGTACCGGATCAGACGATAACAATAAATATTGAAGTAAATCATAATTTTGGTTAAATTTGGTGCTCTTTCGGGTATTGAAAAGCCGGAACTGTTTAACATCTCTATTACGGGATTCCTGAGCTTCTTCTGTAAGTTCTCCTAACGGAAGTATGTTGTATTCCACAATTTCCTTGCCATGATGTAAGACTTTATGTACTGTCGGTGTTAAAGCTTTCCACGAATATAAATCAGATAAAATGTTTTTTGTGTCATTACTATAAGCTTCAAATTTGGTTGAATTTATCATCTTTTTGCTATTGATTACAGCCAAAATCACTTTGAATCGTCTTAGCAAGTGTTCATCAAGACCGGTTATTTTAGATGTCGATACGGGGTCCTCAAAAAACCGCCTTGCCGAGTTGCCATCATTTGTGCTTCCGTATCCGTAAAGAGGTTTATCTATTATAAGTCCCTTTTGTTTAAACTCCAACTGGATTCGATTCTTCTCTTCCTGCCTCATTTTGTGAAGATCTTGGTTGTTTCTAGCAGAGACATCGCGGTTTCCAGGGCTAGTCCGATATTTAAGATCATACGATAAATGCAAACAATACTCCATGAATCGAATTCTACAGTGCAGGGGCGAAATACCGAAATTGAGCGCATTTTCGTTTACTAAATTTTCATCAGACTTGTCCTCGAATTGCCCATTCTTCTTGCCACAAATATTGCATCTCCAATTGGACATAACGCCAGTTAATGCGTTTGCCACCTTTCCATCGATCATAGTGAGTTGTAGTTGAAACGAAACTTTTATATTTCTTCCCAATTGGTTTATAACAATCATGGGTAATGCAGCAATTTCTTCCTTTATTTCGTTCACCAAAGATCGTGTTGTGTTCCGGTCTTCCTTTGTATACTCAAACCGAATTGGGCGACATAAATATTTTGACCCAGGTGTTCTATTTATCCATATATCTTGAAATGCATTTTCTTTCGATGATGAAGATTGGTCCTTGTACAATCTCATTCTCAATGGTACTAATGATGCCATGAAAATTGATGCGAAGTTGGTATCTATTTCTGTTTGTTGCTTATATTCGGAAAATCCAGATGATCCATCACAACCCCATTTGCTGATCAAAACCACTTCGGAATTATTACATGTGTTCAACTGTTCTTCAGTAAAATTAGAAATAATTCTAACAGCTGTATTTTCAACAAGATCATCAAGTTTCACTCTTGCTTTTAATTCGTCCACGTATATATTTGATGGCACCATTTTCGTCCTGGTGTTGTACAATTTATGTTTTGAGGGTAAACAACCCCATCCTTTTTCACGAAGAGCCTTCCTCATTGTTGAGTATTTGTTTCTTGAGAGGCCTAGGTTCAAAATCAGGGCCAGTGCATCTTCCTCCGTGAATTCTGTAGTCGATTTTGGAGTTGGAATACTTTCTACCATTCTCTTTACCCTTTTCGGAGATGCTAATGGTAAAACATCGACAATTCGTCCAACATTTTTTGGTTGTGTTTTTAACAATGCTGTTTTGAACGTATCTTTTATTAAATTTGGCGGATGTGCCGCCAATAGTTCCTCTTGTTTTTTCTTTTTGGTTTTCTCCGTAACTTCGTCGTATGCTTTGCTAGGCCGGCCGGGAATCAGCGGTTTAATTTCAATAAGTAGATCCGATTTCAGCCACTTCTCATACATTTTGAAAAACTTGATTTTTGCGAATGAACATTCTGGCAACCTTCTCTCAAATGATTTGTAGAATTTTTCAAGTTTGTCTAAAGCGTCTTTATTTAGCCTTATTCCATATATGTGGTCCAAAGTGTAAACAAGTTCCTTAAATGACTCCGTGTATGATTTGGAATCATTTTTGATGTCCCATACAATTTTCGAAAGAGTGGAATACTTCAGTATGACTTCCATAACTTATAAATGTCCTTTACGCCTCTACAAAATATAATGAAGAAAATTTGGATTTTGTTCAAATATTTATGCAATATATTCACAATTAATGACCCATTTCAGGTATCAGACGCAATCGTAAAAAGGGGTCCAAAGTGCCTCTTTTTACTTACTCTTCTATAATTATTTACCTGGACTCGAATTTGGTTAAAAAAAATGACAATGAATTTTTTATGGGTAGGTTTTTTCACATTCATTGATACGGTGGATTTCCTGGGAATTCGACATAGCGAAACAGGTAACATTTGTCTGCATCAAATCTTAACACAAATATATATATATATGCAGGTATATTTCTAGGTTACTTTTTATTCAAAAATCATCAGCTTACATTAAAAATAGATGTAGGTACTATACAAACGCACGCCGATGCGAAGTGTTTTCGCTCTAAAACACATATTTTTATTCCAATTTTTTTAAACTTTGGCAGGAGACCTTTTTTTATTCTAACACATTTGTATTGTAAACCCTGGGCAAATCTATCAATGTTTTAGTGTAGGCCCCATATAAGGTTCCATTTCACAAATAGACATTTTTATATAGAGTTTAATGAAGTGTAAATGAATTTTAGAGTAGATAGAATCCGAGTTGAGAAATGTTTTATACAGCGGTCAAAAAAAGTATTCATCATTAGCAAAATTGATAATAAATTCACTTATTTTGGGTAATTGAAGAAAATTTAAAGTAAACAAATAATGCAGTTTTATGCAATAGTTTATTTTTCGTAATATGTTTTAAAATAAATTCAAAAAATAAATTTAATTAGCGCAAAAAATGCAATTTTATATAATAACACCAAAAACAGAACAAAAAAAGTATTCATCATTGATGTGCTATCATCAAAGTCAAATTCAAATATTATTTGGGAATCCCCCTTTTCTGTTTTATTTAGTAAAGGAGGCTTTGCCCTTGACAGCAAATATTTAATTTCATTGAAAATATAGTTTTTGTCAAAATGGGTCGTAAGCAAAACGAGGTTTCTGATGAGGTAAAAGTTTTGATAATAAAACACCACAGGAATGGTTTAACTCAAAAAACTATCAGTGAAATATTAAATAGACCACGATCTACTATACAATCCATCATCAGAAAGTGGACAGAAACGAAAACTGTTGACAATAAACCAAGATCTGGTCGACCAAAAGCACTTTCAGTTGGAGATGTGCGTTGGCTAGTGCGGCAAGTTCAGAAAACTCCGAAGACAAATGCGACCATTCTTCGTAAAAACACTATGGAATATTTAGGGAAGGAAGTTACTACACAAACAATTCGAAATACACTCAAAAGGCATAGTTACAGAGGAAGAACTGCACGTAAGAAGCCCTTTATAAATAAAATAAACCGAGTGAAAAGGCTAAACTTCGCAAAAATGTATGTAAAACAGCCCGAATCATTTTGGAAAACAGTCATTTTTGCAGACGAGAGCAAGTTTAATCTTTTTGGGTGCGATGGAAAGGTCATAGTGTACAGAAAACCAAATACAGAGCTTGAAGAACGAAACACAGTTGCTACTGTAAAACATGGTGGAGGTGGTTTAATGGTTTGGGGGTGTATGGCGGCTTCAGGAGCGGGAAATCTTGAAATTATTAATGGAGTAATGGATCATAAGTATTACATTGACATTTTAAAGAGGAATTTAAAAGATAGTGCTGTAAAACTTGGGCTTGGTAATAACTTTCAATATTATCAAGGTAATGACCCCAAACATTCTGCTTTAAATACCAATATGTGGATGCTGTATAACTGCCCCAAAGTCATTAAAACTCCTCCTCAAAGTCCCGACTTGAACCCAATTGAACATCTTTGGGAACATCTCGAACGCAAATTGAGAACGCGCAATTTTTCGAGCAAGAGTCAAATGCAACAGGTGATAATGGAGGAATGGACTAATATAGACCAAAATATAACCGCTAAATTAGTCCAATCGATGTCAAACCGTTTAAAAGAAGTTATAAGACGCGGTGGTCGAATAACAAAGTATTATTTTTTTTAAATTATGTTATTTATTTTTTTGTTTTTTTGCAATGATGAATACTTTTTTTGTTTAATTTTTTGTGTTCAGCTGTAAAATGGCCCTTTTTGTTCCAATAAATACTATTTTTTTCTTTAAAAACAATGAAATTGTGTACATATATATCACACAAGCACTACTGCATCATTAGTTTAATATGTTTTTATTCCAATTGTCTTTTGTAGACTTATTAAAAAAAAAACATTGAATGATGAATACTTTTTTTGACCGCTGTACATTGTTGGAAAGGTATGAAAATTTCCTTTACGATAAGGTATGTTGCGTAAATATGGCTATAGTGTGTCATGTGCAATTAGGACAACAAAAACAAAATTTGGGAAATTCGACTTTTTTGAAAAATTGACTTTTTTATTGCCGGTTCCATAAAATGGAATAGAATAGAGATATTTCCATGATTCTTTTTGTGTTTTGTAGAAGAAGTGTTACCAAATAAAAGTTTATTTAACATCTTTGCAATAAAATGTGACGTAATACTTGTTTTTTAGCAATGAATATAGCACTACTTGAAAATTGACTTTTTTCAGTATTTTGATCGCTACGATCTCATTTATGGCTAGGATATGGCGAGACATACCTTAAAATGTTGGGAACATTTTAAGCTTTCATTTAAGTTCAAAAAAAGCGAAAAAATCCCCGTGGAACTTTTTTTCCAGTGAGAAACTTTTGAAGTTTAGTAAAAAAATTGGCCATTTTGGTCTTAAGATAACGGTGTTGTTTGATATCGAAATTAGCCAAATTAGCACTTAAAACTTTTCTTAATACCTCGACTTTGTGAAAATGGAAAGAAATGATAATGCTTTGACGGCCAAAGTTTGCGAAAACTTAAAGGAAATGGGAGTATCTTTTTTGAAAAATTTTGCAATTTTTTGACAAAAAAAATATTTTTCATATTGAAAACGATGCCATTTTTAAACCGCCAAAGATATTCACGTGATTCCTTTTGTATTTTATGCACACATATGCTGGCATAATTTGTGTGAAGTATGAAGTTTATAGCTTTAAAATTGACGGAGTTATTTAAAAAACACTGAAAAAAACCAAGGCCAAATTTTCATATTTTAAAATTAAACAATTCATAACTCCTTAACAGTACACGATGGCATGGTACTTTATGCATAAGTTTTTTAGATCTTGTCAAGCTCTTTCTCTAGAGTCCTAAATCATGTAAATCGGTTGAGTAGATCAAAAGTTATGGCCCCCAGAAGCTTGGAGAAGTCAAAAGTGGTCAACTTTGACACCCTGTAGCTCACCCTGTATTAAAGATATGGACCAACAACAGCACTTTTCTGAAAGCCTATGTCCTCCTCTACAAATGTCTAGAACATTTTGTATGGCTAAAATCAACAGATAAAAAGTTGTAGACTTATTTCCAATTTTTTTGCCATTTGGCCCACTGTGAAACGTTGCATAGATTCTTTTTTTGTTCATAGGCAGGTTAAGTTCGAAGATGGGCTTTATAGGACTACATTGGTATTTTTTGAAGATGTATCCAAATATATACCGATCTGAACCAAATACAACACAGACGTCGAAAAGTCTAACATAAGATACGATGCCAAATTTCAGGGAAATCAGATTATAAATGTGATTTTTATGGGGCCAAGATTTTAAATCAAGAGATCAGTCTATATGGCAGCTATATACAAATCTGAACCGATCTGAGCCAAATCGCATAAAGATGTCGAGGGGCGTAACGGAACTCACTTTCGCAAATTTTGGCGACTTCGGAAAATAAGTGCGCCTTTTATTGGCCAAAAACCTTAAAACGAGAGATCGGTCTATATGGCAGCCTTATCCAAATCTGGACCGATCTGGGCTAAACTACTTAAAGATGTCGAGGGGCCAAACACAAATCACTGTCCCAAATTTCGGTGACATCAGACAATAAGTACAACATTTATGGGGCCAAAACCTTAAATCGAGAGATCGGTCTAATGACAGCTATATCCAAATCTAGATCAATCTGGGCCAAATCGCATAAAGATGTCGAGGGAAAATAAGTGCGCGTTTTATTGGCCAAAAACCTTACAAACAAGAGATCGGTCTATATGCCAGCTATATCCAAATCTTGACCGATCTGGGCCAAAATTAAAAGGGTGTCGATGGGCATAACACAACTGACTGTCCCAAATTAAAGGGAGTAAAGCACAAATCTGATATCAATATTAGGGAAAAGTGTCTATGGGGCCACCCCACCCCCACAACACCCCCACAACACCACCTAACCCCCAAAACACCCCTAAATCGGACATATATACCGATCATGGCAATATGGGACTCAAATGAAAGGTATTTGCGAGTATATTACGAATCTGATATCCAAAAGTGGGACCACGTTTCTGGGGGTCCACCCCTTCCCCAAATCACTCCCGAAACAGGACTTATTTACTGACCATGGGAATATGGGACTTAAATAAAAGGTATTTGAGTGTAGAATACGAATTTGATATCCAAATATGGGATCAAGTGTTTGGGGGGCCGCCTCTCCCCAAAAACATCCCCCAAAGGGGACAAATTTACGACCATAGCAATATAGGGCTCAAATGAAAGGTCTTTGGGAGTAAAGCACGAATCTGAAATCAATATTTGGGAAAAGTGTCTATGGGGCCAACATATCCCCACAACACCACCCAAATATGAAGTATTTGAAGACTATTTGTTTGTTTGTTTGTTTGTTTGTTTGTTTGTTTGTTTGTTTGTTTGTTTGTTTGTTTGTTTGTTTGTTTGTTTGTTTGTTTGTTTGTTTGTTTGTTTGTTTGTTTGTTTGTTTGTTTGTTTGTTTGTTTGTTTGTTTGTTTGTTTGTTTGTTTGTTTGTTTGTTTGTTAGTTTGTTTGTTTGTTTGTTTGTTTGTTTGTTTGTTTGTTTGTTTGTTTGTTTGTTTGTTTGTTTGTTTGTTTGTTTGTTTGTTTGTTTGTTTGTTTGTTTGTTTGTTTGTTTGTTTGTTTGTTTGTTTGTTTGTTTGTTTGTTTGTTTGTTTGTTTGTTTGTTTGTTTGTTTGTTTGTTTGTTTGTTTGAAATTTTCACAGATGGTGCATAATGACTCCGTGGTGAAAATAGGGTACTTCATTTCTTGATATCTGAAGGGGGACGGACCCTCCCCCTTACCCTAATTTTCAGAAACGCCAGATCTCCGAAAACCCTAGCAAACATATATTTAGACCAATCATGACAATATGGGACTCAAATGAAAGGTATTTAGGATCAGGAAACGTATCTGATATCCAATTGTCGGCCCGAGTGCTAGGGGAACCACCCTAAGCCCCAAAACACCCCTAAATCGGACATATTAACCGACCATGGCAATATGGGACTCAAATTAAAGGTTTTTGCGAGTAGAATACGAATCTGATATCCACATGTGGGACCACCTTTCTGGGGGTCCACCCCTTCCCCAAAACACCCCCCAAACTGGACATATGTACTGACCATAGGAATATGCGGCTTAAATAAAAGGTATTTCAATGTTGAATACGAATCTGATATCCAAATATGAGACCAAGTGTTTGGGGGGCCGCCTTTCACCAAAAACATCCCTCAAAGGGGACAAATGTACGCCTATAGCAATATGGCGCTCAAATGAAAGGTTTTTGGGAGTAAATCACGAATTTGGTATCAATATTCGGGAAAAGTGTCTATGGGGCCACTCCACCCCCACAACACCACCCAAATAGTAGGTATTTTCTGCCTATTGCAATATGAGGCTCATATAAGAGGGTTTTTAAAGTGGAACACGAATCTGATATGTATCTTCAAGGCGGGCTTGGGTTGCTTGAAAGTAATTGCGGATTTTTTAAAAGAAAGTAAATGCATTTTTAATAAAACTTAGAATGAACTTTAATCAAATATATAATTGCCATTTTGTTCGATAACCTTTTGCTATCTTCCTTGCAAATTTAGTATTCCACGCTCATAGAACTTCTGGCCTTTATCTGCAATAAACTGAACCAAGTGCGATTTTATAGCCTCATCATTGCCGAAAGTTTTACCATTTCAGGAGTTCTGCAAAGATCGAAATAAATGGTAGTCTGATGGTGCAAGGTCAGGGCTATATGGTGCATGCATCAAAAGTTCCCAGCCAACCTCATTCAGTTTTTGGCGAGTGACCAAAGATGTGTGCGGTCTAGCGTTGTCCTGGTGGAATATGACACCTTTACGATTGACCAATTCTGGTCGCTTCTCCTTGATGGCTGTATTCAATTTGTCCAATAGTTGACAGTAAACATCCGAATTAATCGTTTGGTTCCTTGGAAGCAGCTCAAAATATACCACACCCTTCCAATCCCACCAAACAGACAGCATAACCTTCTTTTGGTGGATATCAGCCTTTGAAGTGGTTTGAGCTGGTTCACCATGCTTGGACCATGATCGTTTTCCACTAACGTTGTTGTAAACAATCCATTTTTCATCTCCAATTATGATTCGTTTTAAAAACGGATCGAATTCATTGCGTTTAAGGTGCATATCACAAGCGTTGATTCGGTTTGTTAAATGAATTTCTTTCAATACATGTGGTACCCATATTAAAATTGACGCCAAACAATCAAATGTAAACAAAATTTCGCGCACTTTTTTCTAAAGCAAGCTAAAAGTAACGGCTAATAACTGACAGAAGAAAGAATGCAATTACAGAGTCACAAGCCGTTAAAAAAATTTGTCAACGCCGACTATATTACTACTATATTACCGACAATTACTTTTTGGGCAACCCAATAAATGTTTGCTAGGTTTTAGGGTGGAGCGTGAACCCCTAGGCACCCCATCCGAAATTTGGACACAATTTTTCTTTTTTCCGGGTACTATATGAGAGCACAGCCAGATCTCCGAGATCTGGCGTTTCTGAAAATTAGGGTAAGGGGTAGGGTCCGCTCCCCCTTTAGATATCAACAAATATAGTACCCTATTTTCACCACGGGATCATAATGCACCATCTGTGAAAATTTCAAGAAAATCGGTTCAGCCGTTTCTGAGTCTATAAGGAACACACAAACATACAAACAAACACACAAACAAACCTACAAACAAACACAAATTGATTTCTATATATGCAACTAGCTGACCCGGGCCCGCTCCGCAGCTCCTTCTTTTACTTTATATGGAACAAAATTTTAATTGGAATATTTTTTTTCGACAATTAAAGAGCTTTTAGTGAAATACCATGCTACGAAAATAGTATATATATTTGACTAAAAGTTTAACAATATAAGTGCCTTTTTAGAATCCTATATGATCTTTAATGGTCTACGAATTTAAGTTTGGATGTAAGGTGTACTCCATTCTCAAAATACTTTATTTCAGGCCGATATTCTCATGATATCTGATTTAGGGGGTGAGGTGGTCCCCCAGATACTTGGCCCTGAAAAATATCAGCATAGTGCTCTTCTCTCAAATACCATTTATTTAAACCCCATATTGCCATTGGTTTAGGGGGAGTTTACTCGATGATGCATCCGCCAAACAAATGGCCCCGAAATTGGTTATCAAATTTGTTTTCTAATCTCAAATACCTCTCATTTCACCCACATATTGGCATGGTCGAAAAATGTTTACCCTTTGGGGTGTATTTTGGAGAAGGGGTGATGCACTTAATACATGGTCCTATATACTATTATTTGAGCCCCATATTGCGATGGTCGGTAAATATGTCCGATTTAGGGGTGTGGGTGGTATCCCATCCGAAATTTGGATACCAAATTTTTATTTTTAGGGTACTATATGAGAGCACACGAAATTTCGCTTAAATCGCACCACCCATCTCAGAGATCTAGCGTTTCTAAATAGGGTATGGAGGAGGGTCCGCCCCCCCTTCAGATATCAAAAAATTTAGTACCCTTTTTTCACCGCGGGGTCGCTATGCACCATCTGTGAAAATTTCAAGAAAATCGGTTCAGCCGTTTCTGAGTCTATAAGGAACACACAAACATACAAACAAACACAAATTGATATTTACAATATATGTAAGATTTACTACAGTGAAAAAGGAAATTAAGTAAGCTTTCCAAAATGTGAAACAATATTTAAAATGGTCTAAAAAAAGATGACTTATGCAATTATTTGTGTTTTAACTTTTTGGTTTTTTATTACTTCGCACAGTTGTTGGAAGTGATATCAAAACACTACGTGCAAAATTTCAGTCAAATCGGATAAGAATTCCGCCTTTTAAAAGATCAAGAAGTCAAGTCCCAAGATCGGTTAATATGGCAGCTATACCAGGTTATGGGCCGATTTAAACCATACTTCGCATAGTTTTTGAAAGTGATACAAAACACCATGTGCAAAATTTCAGTCAAATCGGACGAGAATTGCGCACTCTAGAGGTTCAAGGCTCCCCTTACCCTAATTTTCAGAAACGCCAGATCTCGGAGATGGGTAGTGCGATTTAAGCGAAATTTTGTGTGCTCTCATTTGGTACCCTAAAAATAAAAATTTGGTATTCAAATTTCGGATGGGGTACCTAGGGGGGCTGCCCCACCCTAAAACCTACCAAACATATATTTAGACCAATCACGTCAAAATGGGACTCAAATGAAAGATATTTAGGATAAGAAAAAAAAGAGTGGAACTAAATAATTATAGTTCTTAGGGCCAATACCACAAACTGGACATATTTTCTGACTTTTGCGATAAGGAGTTTAATGAGATTAGAAAACGAATTAGATATCCAATTTTGAGGCCAATGGCAATATGGGGTTCAAATAAATGATATATAGATATATGAGAATAGAGCACGTTGCTGATATATTTTCGGGCTAAGTGTTTGGGGGACCACTCCAATCGCCAAAATACCGCTAAATCGGGTATATTTACCGATCATGTCAATGTGGAGCTTTAATGAATGGTATTGGGTGGTAGAGCAAGAATTCATACTCACTTTCGGGACAAATTTTCTGGGGGTATACCCCTTTCCCAAAATACCCCACAAACAACAATTTTTTATTGACCATCGCAATATGGGGCGCAAATAAAGGTATTTGGGAGTACAATACGAATTTGATATCCAAATGTAGGACCATGTATTTAGGGTATCACCCCTTCCTCAAAACACCCTCCAAAGAGTACAAATTTTTCGACCATGCCAATGTGTGGCTCAAATGATAGGTATTTGAAATTGGAAAACGAATTTGATAACCAATTTTGGGCCATTTGTTTGGGAGACGCCTCGTCGTGTAAACTTCCCCAAACCAATGACAATTTGGGGTTAACATAAATAGTATTTGAGAGAAGGCCACGATGCTGATATTTTTTCAAGGCCAAGTGTCTGGGGGACCAACTCACCTACTCCGTGACAGGTTCGGGACCTATCCCGTGAAAGGTTTGGGACCTGTCCCATTTCCCGTAGGGTATTTACATATCAATGGATAAACGATTGGAGAAATATTCTACCATATTTAAATATATTATGTATCAATTGAAGGGTTATCATTTGACTTCAATTGAATAAGTTTGTTGTAAAGAGAATAAAATATTTTCTTCAATTTTGGGTAAAATCATATTGAATTTCGTTGTTTTTATACAGACCACCATAGAATGACGGTACGCTTTTCTATCTATCGTATCTAACACCTCGAAATATTGATCTGAGACCCCATAAAGTATATATATTTTGGATCGTCTCGACATTCTGATTCGATCCAGTCATGTCCGTCCTTCCGTCTGTCGAAATCACGACAGCGGTCGAACGTGTAAAGCTAGCCGCTTGAAATTTTGCTCATATACTTCTAAATGTAGGTCGTTGGGGATTGCAAATGGGCCATATTGGTTCAAATTTGGATATAGCTCCCATATAAACCTATCTCCTGATTTGACTTCTGGAGTCCTGGAAGCCACAATTTTGATCCGATTTGGCTGAAATTAGTGTTCTGTTATGACTTCTAACAACTGTCCCAAGTACGGTCCAAATCGATCTATAACCTGATATAGCTCCCATATAAACCGATCTCCCGATTTGACTTCTTGAACCCTTACAAGCCGAAATTTTTGTACGATTTGGCTGATATTTTGCACGAAGTGTTCTATTATGACTTCCATGTGGTGTTCCGTTATGACTTCCCACAACTGTGCCAAGTACTGTCCAAATCGGTCCATAACCTAGTGTAGCTCCCATTTAAACCGGTCTCTCGATTATCTTTGTTCGGTGACTAGAAACTCTAACTTTTGCTGATTTGACAAAGTTTGGTATGTAGAATAAAATTATGCCCTTCAACTACATGGTGGGTTCTCATGACTGGGCCCGGTATCGGTGGGTTACCTATTCTAAGACGGGCCTTAACAATAATTTTCAAAAACACCAGAACTCGGAGATGGGTAGGGCGATTTAAGCGAAATTTTGTTGGCACACGTACATTAGCCGAAAATCAAAAATTTGATATTAGAATCTGAGGTGGGGTGCCTAGGAGGGCCGCCCACCACCAAAACCCGCCAAACGGATTTATAGACCAATCACTAAAATATGGTATTTAAAGGTATTTGAGAGTAGAAAACGAATCTGATATACAATTGTGGGACTAAGTGTTTCGTGGGTCAGCCTACCCACAGAAATACCCCTTAAATCGGACATATTTACCAGCCATCGCAGTATGGATCTTAAATGAAAGGTCTTTGGGAGTAGAGCACCAAATTGACTATCACTTTTGAGACTAATTCTCTGGAGATCCACCACACCCCTAAACAAGTTTTTTACTTGTTGGGGTTCAAATAAGACGCATTTGAGAGTAGAAAAATCCACAGAAAGATTGAAATCGGGCGCAGTAGAGCGGGCCGGGCTCAGCTAGTCTATACATATAAAAATGAGTTTGTGTTTGTTCAGTATAGACCGTATAGACTCAAAATCGGCTGAACCGAATAACATGACATTTTCACAGGTTGTGTAGGTTGGTTTGAAAGGAAACATACGCTATATAATTTTTTGATATCGGAAGGGAGCGGAACCTCCTCTTCATCCCAAAACTGCTGCCCAAAAATAAAAGTGGACCGATCGAAACAATATGGGACTCAAATGAAAGGTATTCAGGAGTATAATACGAATTTCATATTTAAAATTGGGTCTATGTAACTGGTGGGCCACCCCAATCCCAGAACGTCCTAAAATAGACTTATTGTACGATCATGACAATATGGGACTCAAATGAAAGGTATTAGGGAGTAGATTACAAATATGGTCAGGAGGAATAGGCTTTAAAATTTGTTGATATCGGCAGGTGGGGGACTTAACCCGTTACCCCAAAAATACCACCCAAAATCAAAAGTAACCGATTTGTTTGTTCCATAGAATCAAAAAGGCTGAACCGATTTTCTTAAAATTTTCACGGATTATGTAGGTTTGTCTAAGAGGAAACTTATACTTTTAGATATCGGATGGGGCGGACTTCCCCTTACACCAAAAAGATCACCCTAAGCCAAAAGTGGACCGATGCCCACAATATGGGTATCAAATGAAAGGTTTTGGAGACTTAAAAACGAATATCGTGCTAAAATTTGGATCTACGTAACCAGAGAGCAGCTCCAACCCCAAAAGTTCTCTAAAATGATATATTCGACATCCATGTCAATATTGGACTTAAATGAAAAGTATTTGGCAGTAGATTACAAATATGGCATATAAAATTAGGTCCAAGTAATGGGAAGTCGCCCCACCCCAAATACCCCTTATTGGGCATATTAACCGACCATGCCTATATGACACTCAAATGAAAGGCATTTAGAAGTAGATTACGAATAAGACATTACAATTTCCGTTCAAGTCTAAGTGGCGCTTTTCCTCCTAAAATCACCTCAAATAGGTTAATGGACCCATAAGGACAATATGGGACTCAAATAATTGATATCTGAGAGTAGAAAACGAATTTGATATACAATTTCAGCGCCAAGTGTTTGGGAGCACGCCCTACAGCACCCTAAAACAAACTGAATTCAATTTCCGGGGCTTAAATTAAAGGGATTTGGGAGTGGGCACGAATTTGATATCCATACTTGAGTCGAAATGTCACAGGTGCCAGCCCTCCCCTAAAAAGCCCTTTTACAATCCCCAAAAACCTACATGAATATTAAGTATTGGGGCAAAGTTTTAAGTGGCAAGCTCTACGCGTTCGACCGCTATCGTGATTTCGACAGACGGACGTACGGACATGGCTAGATCGACTCAGAATGTCGAGACGATAAAGAATATATATACGTTATGGGGTCCTAGATCAATATTTCGAGGTGTTACAAACGAAATAACTAGATTAGTACACCCCCATCCTGTGGTGGTGGGTATAAAAACGGATTTGATATCCAATTGAAGAGCAATGTGTTTGGGGATCCGCCCCATCCTAAAATTCCTCCCAATTATATAAAAGCTATTTGGAGTGGAAATTTATTGATTTTCGGAAAATTGATACTCATTTTCGGGACAAAGGCCTTGGGTTCCACCGCAACAGAACTTATTCACCGATCATGCCATTATGGGGCTCATTTAAAATGTATCTGAAAGTAGAGCACCACATGATCCACTCTAAGCGAGTGGGACTAACTTTTAATTAGCGTCATGTGGCAGTCTTCAACTGAAATTGTTTGATCCAATTGGATTTAGTTGATCCAATTAAAAACATGCCAACATGAAAAGAGGGAGGGCAGGGTGGTAAAAATTAATCATCAGCATGTATCTTTGTTATGACAACCTATCGGTTCTTTGAATAAAGAAAAATAAAATATAGGAATATAGAAAGGATCTATTGTAAAAGCAAACAATTTGGTATCAAATTCTGGGGTGGGATGCCTAAGAGAGCCGCCTACTCGCAAAACCCGGCAAACGGATTTATAGACCAACCACTACAATATGGGACTCAAATTAGAGGTATTTGAGAGTAGAAAACGAATGTGATATCCAATTGCGGAACTAAGTGTTTCGTGGGTCACTCCACCACTATAAAACCCATCAAATCGGACATATTTACCGACCATGGCAATATGGATCTTAAATGAAAGGTCCTTGGGAATAGAGCACGACCTTCACTTTTGGGACCAAGTGTCTGGGAGTCCACCACACCCCAAGAAGGACTTTTACTGACCATTGCAATGTGGGGTTTAAATAAGAGGTACTTGAGTGTAGAAAAATCCACAGGAAAATTAGAATATATTTTCAACTACAATTAAGCAGAAATGTTCAAATTTATAGTACATCTCTCCAACATAGCATAATCGGGCGCAGCAGAGCGGGCCGAAATCAGCTAACTCTTTTTATATATAAAAATCAATTTGTGTTTGTTTGTTTGTGTGTTCCTTATAGACTCAGAAACGGCTGAACAAATTTTCTTGGAATTTTCACAGATGGTGCATAATGATCCCGTGGTGAAAATAAGCAACTACATTTTTTGATATCTTAAGGAGGGTGGACCCTCCCCCTTACCCTAATTTTCAGAAACGCCAGATCTAGGAGATGGGTGATGCGATTTAAGCGAAATTTTGTGTGCTCTCATGTAGTACCGTAGAAATAAAAATGTGGTGTCCAAATTTCGGATGGGGTACCTAGGGGGGCTTTCCCACCCTAAAACCTACCAAACATATATTTAGGCCAATCACGACATTATGGGATTCAAATGAAAGGTATTTAGGATAAGAAAACGCATCTGATATCCAATTGTCGGACCAAGTGCTAGGGGGCCACCCCAACCCCCAAAACACCCCTAAATCGGAAATATTTACCACCATGGCAATATGGAACTCCAATGAAAGATATTTGCGAGTAGAATACGAATCTGATATCCAAATGTGGGACCACGTTTCTGAGGGTCCACCCCTTTCCCAAAACACCCCCCAAACAGGACTTTTTAACTGACCAATGGGAATATGGGGCTTAAATAAAAGGTATTTGAATGTAGAATTAGAATCTGACATCCAAACATTGGACCAAGTGTTTGGGGCTGCCTCTCCCCAAAAACATCCCCCAAAGGGGAAAAATTTACGACCAATATGGGACTCAAATGAAAGGTCTTTGGGAGTAAAGCACGAATCTGATATCAATATTCGGGAAAAGTGTCTATTGGGCCACCCCTCCGCCACAACATCACCCAAAAAGGAAGTATTTGCTGAATATTGCAATATGAGGCTGAAATAGGAGGGTTTTAAAGTAGAACACGAATCCGATATATGTTTTCATGGCCAACTCACTGAGTGGCCGCACATCCCCTAAAACACCCCCAAGCCGGTTATATTTACCTACTATGGAAATTTGGGAGTAGACCACTATCTGATATCAACATTAGGGATCAAATGTCTAGGGGACGTCCCACCACCATAACAACCATAACAATAGACAATAGATTCTCGCACCAAGACAATTTGGGTCTTAAAGAGAGTGAAACTAAATATTCATAGTTTTTAGGGCAATAATGAGTTGAAATGAAATTAGAAAACGAATTTGATATCCAATTTTGACCTCAATGGCAAAATGGGGTTAAATAAATGATATATAGATATATAATAAAAGAACACGTTGCTGATATATTTTCCGGGCTTAGAGTTTGGGGGAACAACCCAATCCCCAAAACACCCCTAATGCGGGCATATTTACCGACGATATCAATGTGGAGCTTAAATAAAAGGTATTGGGGTATAGAGCAAGCATTGATACCCACTTTCGGGACCAGACAAACAGCAATTTTTTACTGACCATTGCAATATGGGGCTCAAATAAAGGTATTTGGGAGTGGAATGCGAATTTGATATCCAAATGTAGGACCATGTATTTAGGGCATCACCCCTTCCCCAAAACACCCCCAAATTGTAAAAATTTTTCGACCATGCCAATATGTGGCTCAAATGAAAGATATTTGAGACGAATTTAATAACCTATTTTGAGGCCAGGTGTTTGGGGGCGCCTCATCATGTAATCTCCCCTAAACCAATTGCAATATGGGGTTTAAATAAATGGTATTTGAAAGAAGACTACGATGCTGAAATTTTTGAGGGCTAAGTGTCTGGGGGACCCCCTCACCCCCGAAAACACCCATAAATCAGATATCATGAGAATATCGGGCTGAAATAAAGTATTTTAAGAATGGAGCAAACCTAACATCCAAACTTGAATTCATAGACCAATAAAGATCATATGGGATTCAGATAATGGTACTTATATTGTTAAACTGTTATTCAAGCGATATACTATTTTCGTAGCATGGTATTTCACTAAAAGCTCTTTAATTGTCGAAAATAATTATTAAAGGAAAATTTTGTTCCATATAAAGTAAAAGAAGGCACTGAGGAGCGGGTCAGCTAGTAAAATATAAGGGCGAGCTTAGAAAGGCTCAGAACAAATCCTGGGTATAATTCTGCAGTTCCATGGAGGATGCATCTGAAGCCTCTAGGCTAAGGAAGATTCTGTCCTCGAGACCTATTACGGTAGGATATATCCAAATGTCAGAGAATGTATGGACAATGTCTAGTTAGGAAACACTAGAACTACTCGTTGATACACATTTCCCGGGAAATTCTCCAACCGACAACGTGGCGCCAGAAGAGGTTGTCACTAATATGCATTCGTCGGAGGCCATTAGGGATATTCGGTAGGCCATTAGTCGGCTACATAGAGGGTTCTCTCGCTGTCAAGGAATATACAATGGTAGCATTTCTTGACATTGAAGGTGCTTTCAATAATGTAAAACCGACGTCAATCATGAAGGAGTTGGAGTTTCTAGGCATCAACTCTACCGTAAGAACGATTATTAATAACTTACTTACTACAAGTTGCATTACGGCAGGCTTGGGATCTGTGGATCTCTGGAAGAAAAAGGTGTAATCGTGGTCGCGTATGCTGATGACTGCTGGCAATAGCGGTTAGGGAAAAGTTTCCCAGCACTCTAAGAGATATTCTTCAGGAATAGTTATAAATCCGTGTAAGACAAAGGTAGTTCTTTTCAGCAGGAGATACAAGTTGCCTACAGTGGAACCTCCCAAAGAGACGGGAGGAGAGAATGTTCCATTTAAAGAAAGAGCAACATACCTGGGTTTTTTGCTGGACAGGAAATTGAATTTAAAACCCAACATTTTGGAAAGGGCAAGTAAGGCAAAAGTTGGTAATTTAAACCGCGTGTCGTGCATAGGGTATATACTGCAGTTGTCAGACCTATTATGCTATATGGTGTTGTGGTCTGGTGGACGGCGCTTCAAAAGTCCACCAACTGCTCAATATTTAACCGGATCCAAAGGATGGCTTGTTTGTGTTTCACAGCCGCACTGAGGATGACACCATCTGATGCACTGAATTTAATGCTACATCTTATGCCTCTTGACATTGTTGCTACCCAAATTGCAGCGACCACTGCCATGAGGTTATGGAAGCTTTCTCATTGGTCATGTGGCGGCCACGGACACTGTGTTATACTTGATACAATATCCGATGTCCCATGCAGTGTGGATTACACCCTACCTGTACCACTATTCCCGATAGAACCGATTGGAACTAAGATATCCCTGCTAACAGAAGTTACATAGACTTCTATACGGATGGTTCCAAACTAAACGACCAGGTGGGCTTTAGGGTGTACTCTAAAGATCTAGAACTGGTCATATCGAAAAGGTTACCCAACCACTGCAGTGTGTATCAAGCAGAGATACTTACAATTAAGGCAGTGAAGGAATGGCTAAGATATAATGCTATTACGACGATTGCCATAAATATCTTCTATGATAGTAAGGCAGCCATTAAATCCCTGGAGAATGTATTATTGAACACAAAAACCGCCCTCGACTGTCGCAGATCTCTCAGCGAGATGGATGAACAGTTCAAAATTCACCTGTTCTGGGAGCCGGGCCACAGAGATATCCCAGGGAATTCTAAAGCAGACGAACTTGCGAAACTAGGAACTACCTTACACACTCCAGGGACACTGGAATCTGTGGGTTTGCCTCTAGCGACATGTAAGGTAAGTTTTCAGGACCATGCCCGCAGGGCAACAAATGATAGATGTTCACAAAGAGGGGGCTATGAGCATTCCTAAACTGTGTGGCCTTATCTCGATTGAAGAGGTCTACTGCTTTGCTGTTATTGGCCAGAACAGACGTCTAAGTCATTGTCATCCGTCATGACAGGTTACTGGCTACTCGGTAAACATGCTGACAGACTGAAGGTTGCCACCTACGACTTTTGCAGAAGCTGTAGAGACATTGATGAAGAAGAGACTATAGAACACCGTCTGTGTGTGTGTTTCGCACTAGCAGTTAGAAGGAGTTCCACTTTAGGTTTTCATTTCTTTGAGAACCTGTCTGATTTAGAGGATGTGAACATGCGCAAGTAACTGGGCTTTTTAAAGCGAACTGGATTGGTCAACAGTAGGAACTAGAAGGCATCTTCCTTCTTCTGTTCCTATGGTATCAAAATGGACGAAAACGTCTAAATAAGTCTGATGGCAGACTGCCACTTAAACCTAACCTAACCATCCCAAGGGGTGTTAGCGCACCCCTCCAGATCGATCAACTGGTTTCACTAATGTCTGCGGCACGCCATTTGGATATCAGATTCGTATTCTACTCGCAAAAACCTTTCATTTGAGTCCCATATTGCCATGGTCGGTAAATATGTCCGATTTAGGGGTGCTTTGGGGCTCGGGGTGGTCCCCCTAGCATTTGGGCCGACAATTGGATATCAGATATGTTTCCTTATCCTAAATACCTTTCATTTGAGTCCCATATTGTCGTGATTGGTCTAAATATATGTTTGGTAGGATGTAGGGTGGGGCAGTCCCCCTAGGTACCTCATCCGAAATTTGGATACCAAATTTTTATACCCTCCACCATAAGATGGGGGGTATACTAATTTCGTCATTCTGTTTGTAACTACTCGAAATATTCGTCTGAGACCCCATAAAGTATATATATTCTTGATCGTCGCGACATTTTATGTCGATCTAGCCATGTCCGTCCGTCTGTCCGTCCGTCCGTCCGTCCGTCCGTCCGTCCGTCCGTCCGTCCGTCCGTCCGTCCGTCCGTCTGTCTGTCGAAAGCACGCTAACTTCCGAAGGAGTAAAGCTAGCCGCTTGAAATTTTGCACAAATACTTCTTATTAGTGTAGGTCGGTTGGTATTGTAAATGGGCCATATCGGTCCATGTTTTGATATAGCTGCCATATAAACCGATCTTGGGTCTTGACTTCTTGAGCCTCTAGAGTGCGCAATTCTTATCCGATCAGAATGAAATTTTGCACGACGTGTTTTGCTATGATGTCCAACAACTGTGCCAAGTATGGTTCAAATCGGTCCATAACCTGATATAGCTGCCATATAAACCGATCTTGGGTCTTGACTTCTTGAGCCTCTAGCGTGCGCAATTCTTACCCGATCAGATTGAAATTTTGCACGACGTGTTTTGTTATGATATGCAACAACTGTGCCAAGTATGGTTCAAATCGGTCCATAACCTGATATAGCTGCCATATAAAACGATCTTGGGTCTTGACTTCTTGAGCCTCTAGAGTGCGCAATTCTTACCCGATCAGAATGAAATTTTGCACGACGTGTTTTGTTATGATACCCAACAAGTGTGCCAAGTATGGTTTTAATCGGTCCATAACCTGATATAGCTGCCATATAAACCGATCTTGGGTCTTGACTTCTTGAGCCTCTAGAGGGCACAGTTCTTATCCAATTTAAATGAATTTTTGCACAAAGCATTTGGTTATGATATCCAACAAATGTACCAAGTATGGTTGAAATCGGTCCATAACCTGATATATATATATATACAGATCTGGGGATTTGACTTCTTGAGCTTCTAGAGGGCGCAATTCCTATCCGATTTGGCTGAAATTTTGCATGACGTATTTTATTTTTACTTTCAACAACTGTGTCAAATAAGGTTCAAATCGGTCTATAACCTGATATAGCTGCCATATAAACCGATCTGGGACCTTGACTTCTTGACCCCTAGAGATCGCAATTATTATCCGATATGCCTGAAATTTTGTACGACGGGTCCTCTCATGACCATCAACAAACGTGTTTATTATGGTCTGAATCGGTCTATAGCCCGATACAGATCCCATATAAATCGTTCTCTCTATTTTATTTCGTGAGCCCCAATGGGCGCAATTCTTATACGAATTGGCTGAAATTTTACACAGGTCTCCAACATATAATTTAATTGTGGTCCGAACCGGACCATATCTTGATATCGTTTTAATAGCAGAGGAACTCTTTTCTTATATCCTTTTTTGCCTAAGAAGAGATGCCGGAAAAAGGACTCGACAAATGCGATCCATGGTGGAGGGTATATAAGATTCGGCCCGGCCGAACTTAGCACGCTTTTACTTGTTATTTTTAGGGTACTATATGAGAGCACACAAATTTCGCTAAATTGCACCACCCATCTCCGAGATCTGGCGTGTCTGAAAATTAGGGTAATGTAGTAACCTATTTTCACCACGGGGTTTCTGAGTCTATAAGGAACACACAAACATACAAACAAACACACAAATCTACAAACAAACACTAATTGATTTTTATACCCTCTACCATAGGTTGGGGGGTATACTAATTTCGTCATTCTGATTGTAACTACTCGAAATATGCGTCTGAGACCCCATAAAGTATATATATTCTTGATCGTCGTAAAATTTTATGTCGATCTAGCCATGTCCGTCCGTCTGTTCGTCCGTCCGTCCGTCTGTCTGTCGAAAGCACGCTAACTTCCGAAGGAGTAAAGCTAGCCGCTTGAAATTTTGCACAAATACTTCTTATTAGTGTAGGTCGGTTGGTATTGTAAATGGACCATATCGGTCCATGTTTTGATATAGCTGCCATATAAACCGATCTTGGGTCTTGACTTTTTGAGCCTCTAGAGTGCGCAATTCTTATCCGATTGGGATGAAATTTTGCACGACGTGTTTTGTAATGATATCCAACAACTGTGTCAAGTATGGTTCAAATCAGTTTATAATCTGATATAGGTGTCATATAAACCGATCTTGGGTCTTGACTTCTTGAGCCTCTAGAGTGCGCAATTCTTATCCGATTGGAGTGAAATTTTGCACGACGTGTATGATATTCAACAACTGTGCCAAGTTTGGTTCAAATCGGTTCATAACCTGATATAGCTGCCATATAAACCGATCTGGGGTCTTGACTTCTTGAGCATCTAGATTGCGCAATTCTTATCCGATTGGAATGAAATTTCGCACGACGTGTTTTCTTATGATATCCAACAACTGTGCCAAGTATGGTTGAAATCGGTCCATAACCTGATATAGCTGTCATATAAACAGATCTGGGGACTTGACTTCTTGAGCTTCTAGAGGGCGCAATTATTACCCGATTTGGCTGAAATTTTGCAAGACGTTTTGTTTTGTTACTTTCAACAACTATGTCAAATAAGGTACAAGTCGGTTCATAACCTGATATAGCTGTCATATAAACCTATCTGGGACCTTGACTTCTTGAGCCACTAGAAGTCGCAATTATTATCCGATTTGCCTGAAATTTTGTACGACGGATTCTCTCATGACCATTAACACACGTTTTTATTATGGTCTGAATCGGTCTATAGCCCGATACTGTTCCCACATAAATCAATCTCTCTATATTACTTCTTGAGGCCACAAAGGGCGCAATTCTTATTCGAATTGGCTGACATTTTACACAGGTTTCCAACCTATAAATTTAATTGTGGTCCAAACCGGACCATATCTTGATATCGCTCTAATAGCAGAGCAAATCTTTTCTTATATCATTTTTTTGCCTAAAAAGAAATGCCGGGAAAAGAACTCGACAAATGCGATCCATGGTGGAGGGTATATAAGATTCGGCCCGGCCGAACTTAGCACGCTTTTACTTGTTATTATATAAGATTTTATTACAATATGACACTTAAAATCTGAGCTGAGCCCGATATAGCTCCCACATACACGTTTTCCCTTTTTCGTCTTAATTTCTGGAAAAAAACTATTAAGGCCATTTTGTCGGGCAGGGTGGTATTTGTAAACGACGTATAAAAAAATCGTTGGTAAGGCCAAGGTTAAATCAATTTAGATTCGATCAAACTCTCAATATCTGCAGCATTGTCTCTATTTTTTCAACATCTATTTTTTTAAACTTTCTTTAAACTTTTCGAATGGTAGAATCGCAACAGAGAATATGCATTTTATAGTCAAGATTCCGATCACCAATCCCTTTACAAATCGCTTGGACTTGTTTACGACCCGAGGTGTCGTCCAATATCGACACAACAGTAAGATGTTCTGTATTTTTTTTTTGAAATAACTATAGGTAGACGTTCTTCGGTAAACTTGTGTGCATCTAATGTCGACAAAAACTTCCCATCCCAGTGCACAGTTACAAAGTCTGGCACCTCATTTTGGATTTTTTTTTTGGGATTTTTACCGCTCCCTTCGCATACGCCTCCAATATTCGATTTGCTTGTCAAAAATCATCAACGTTATGGCCGAACTAAGTTCCTAACTATATGATGCTGAAACCAATTTTGGAGTGATAATATATCTGTCTTATTCGAATGAACACTCTGAGTACGAATTGAAAAATCTTCTAAATCCATGATCAAAGACTTCGAAGATGAGTCTCATATGATGATGTCCCTAGATAAGTGGCCAGGTTTAATATATAACGTTCGAGGTATCGGCATGTGCAATATCAAAAAAATTTTGTAAATTTCTTACAAATTCTTGACCTAGCAGATCATTTAAATGAAAATCGGGGTATACAATTGCATGTATGTGTGCTACATCAACATCTGAACCGATCGCTACCGAATTTCGTGAAGATCCATAGTTGTATGTTGTGTTACAACGGCTTTAAAGTGTAAATCGGACGATATATATACATATATGTATATATATATATATATATATATATATATATATATATATATATATATATATATATATATATATTGGGTTGCCCATTGTATATATATGTATACATATATATGTATACATATATATGTATATATATATATATATATATACAATGGGCAACCCAATATATATATATATATATTGGGTTGCCCAAAAAGTAATTGCGGATTTTTCATATAGTCGGCGTTGAAAAATTTTTTCACAGCTTGTGACTCTGTAATTGCATTCTATCTTCTGTCAGTTATCGGCTGTTACTTTTAGTTTGCTTTAGAAAAAAGTGTAAAAAACGTATATTTGATTAAAGTTCATTCTAAGTTGGGCAACCCAATATATATATATATATATATATATATATATATATATATATATATATATATATATATATATATATATATATATATATATATATATTGGGTTGCCCATTGTATATATATATACATAATATGTATACATATATATGTATATATATATATATATATATACAATGGGCAACCCAATATATATATATATATATTGGGTTGCCCAAAAAGTAATTGCGGATTTTTCATATAGTCGGCGTTGAAAAATTTTTTCACAGCTTGTGACTCTGTAATTGCATTCTATCTTCTGTCAGTTATCGGCTGTTACTTTTAGTTTGCTTTAGAAAAAAGTGTAAAAAACGTATATTTGATTAAAGTTCATTCTAAGTTTTATTAAAAATGCATTTACTTTCTTTCAAAAAATCCGCAAATTCTTTTTGGGCAACCCCATATATATATATATATATATATATATATATATATATATATATATATATATATATATATATATATATATATATATATATATATATATATATATATATATATATATATATATATATATATATATATATATATATATATATATATATATATATATATATATATATTTATATATATATATATATATATATTGGGTTGCCCAAAAAGTAATTGCGGATTTTTTAAAACCAGAGCGTGTCTCGCTCGGGTGGAGAAAATCAACAAGGGCAAGATTCATATTGCCTTAAATCAGGAGATGACCCGGAACAAAGTTTATGGACTGAACCATATCAACTACCAATTATTCTATGCTAACACTGGTACTCGCCCGAGAACCTGCGTTATTTGTCATTTTAATTATGTATTTTCCCCAGAGTTGTCAACGTCGGATGCAACAGTGGTGAGGCAGGGAGACGGTGGAGCATACCTGGTATCACTTTATCTGCCTTTCGACTCTCCGAAACCGCCACCCATGTCGGAGTTGCAACGGCTGGTGAGAAAAGCAAAACAGACAGGAAACGAGGTACAAATGGGGTGCGATTCGTACTCTCACCACATTTCGTGGGGTAGTACCAACATTAATAAGCGAACGCCAAGTCCTGGCAGAATTCTTGAATACTAACGACATAATAACACTTTATATTGGTAACACCGTTTCCTTTGTTAATAGGACTAGGGAGGAGGTTTTAGATGTGACAATATGTTAGGAAAATCTAATCGATGAGGTTCAGGATTGGAGGGTCTCCAAGTAGCACTCCTTCTCTGACCATCGCTCAGGTTTAGAATAGCACGGCCAGTGCCAAATCCGATAACTTTCCATACATAGTTGTTTAGCCGAGAAATTAGAGAAACGACCGTGTTGATTGGTGTCTTGAACAGAACTCCTCTTTATTTCTTACAAAAACTATCTTAACACCTAATACATACTTAAACTTCTGTAAACTGTACAATCTTAAATATCTAAGGACAACAAATACAACACACATTGATCCTATTTCCATCCACAGGATATTTACATAGTGAACTAGCTACCTGCCTTAGTTGAAACACATGTACTCTTAATGATTAGAAAATCACTTACTGATAAACGATACACTTAATGATAAACAATACAAATGCTTACTTCTACATAAGTGTTCCAACATGTGCTCATTTTATGATCTAAGGTTTTATCATAGAAATTCCCTATCTCTGGGTATATATACTATGCACACATGTCTGTTATTTGTTGGCCTATCCTCAACCAAACATACTGAACTGTACATTCTCCCCGCCTTAAAAGATCCTAGTCTTTTTATGAGTATTATATCTATTGAACATTGAATTGTTACATACAGAAAAATTACTTATAATTACAGTCTAAGTTGAATAAAGTTGAGCAAAGTAATATATATCTGTACATTTATATAGCAATTATTTTGTTTTATCTTAAACGAGGTAGTACAATGGATGCTGGCAGGTATCTTGATGACATGTTGCATACCTTCTTCAAAATCCATATCACGGCAATAATGATGACAATGATGATAATGCATGTAGTAACGCTGAAGCCATAATGTGCCAGATGATGAATATTTAAATGCGTGGGCCAGCCAAGAATTGAAGTTGCCTTAGGGATGTCTGAGAGTTTATAAATTGCAATCTCGTTATCCAACTTCAAATGTGACAATGGAGGTAAAAATGACGTCAAATTGATGTTTGGAATCATAAAATCAGCATCGCTGCTGTACCTGTCGTACGCCCATAAAGTGGTCTCTTCAGTTTCGAGATGACAATCTGGCTGTAGTTTTATCAGCCCTTGACCTTCTATAATAACAGCATGCCTTTTGTTGTCGCAAACAGCTTCAGCTCCCATTTGTGTCGAAATCGAAAATATCCAAGTATTTGGAGCTTGAACTTGTTTCCAATAATTTGCCCAAGCCTTGATCTCAACCTTGCAACTAGTTGGTACTCGTCTAGTCTTCAGAAACAATTGCACCTCGCAACTTTGCGTATTTCGTGTGTTGTATAAGGGATGAGTTTGAGGACAGATCATCATATCCTCAGTCTTCTGACAATGTGCCCAGTTCTCTTCGCTGATGTAATAAAACATTGTTTTCCTCTCGTCAATTAACATATAACTGTTACTAGGTTGTATTCGTACAGATAAACCATCATGCATCTCCGGATATGCATGAATTGCATATGAAGTAAACAAATCAGCATTAATTAGCGGTAATCGTACGTTGAACAGAATAAACCCAATTGTTGTTCTTGTTGTAACATGTGCCAGTTTTGAAAGCTCCATTGGCCTCTCAGTAGGCAATCGCAACCTCTTGTTGACTGTGGACCTTATCCGCAGAATTTCGTCCTTCAATTTCTTAACAGAAATTAATTCATGCAGTAAGCTTCCTTTCGTGTTCGTCATCACAGTGATTAAATTCTTCTGAATTTCTCCAAACGCTTCTAATGTTGCTAATAGGCTTGTTGCTTTCCTCACAATAGCTTCTCGGTCGGCTAGATTATTCACCCGTGCATTCAAGGAATCGAAAGAGCCTTTGAACTTCTGGATGTTGTCGAATATTACCTCATTTTGCTTTTTAATGACTTCAGAGGTAATGTCTTGAATAGAAGTATAATTCCTCTCCAAACTCAATAGATACTCTTGATTTTCCGCAGCATTCCGTATCTTCTCAGAAAGAACTTCAGCGTGTTCTTCGTCCATCAATCCAAACAGTGAATGAAAAATACCTCCAACAAACGCAAGTGCCGCTCGTTTCGACCTTCTATCAGGCATTGATGACATTATAAGCTCGTTCCTATTTTGCACTTGATGATATGCTTCTTCCAGCTCGTTCCGCAGAAAGACTTGCTGCTTTTCCAACACCTTACCCACAAAAACTCCATAATCCGACATCGCATTATTTATAGTTGTCATTGAAGCTGCATATTTTGATATGTTGATATGCACCACAATATCCCACGATGATTTCGTTAGCCCCACTGTACTAACCTCTTCGAAGAATATGCTAGATTTCTCCGTGAATTTAATAATATCAATTTTAGCTCTAATTGGGCTTATTAGACACAATAAATTTATAATACAAACTATGAAATTCTTATTTTTTATCCTCTCTCTTCTTAAGGTCGGTGAGACCGAACCTTTTCGTTTGCATATAGTCGGCTTTTTGTTTTCATTGTAAGCTGCATTCAATATCGTAGCTTCATCTTCTCCGACTATTTCCTCATTGTTCTCAGTGGGAAAAGGACAAACATTTTGGATCGATCTTTTTGTTTCTCCCGTGCTGGTCCTTACGTCCACCATTCTACACAACCCATCCGAACCTATGATCGTTCGGATGACCCTGCCCCGCCTCCAGCTCAGAGGTGGCAGATTATCCTCTTTCAAAAGAACCAAAGTACCCGGTTGCATATTCGATTGAGGTTTATTCCACTTGTACCTCTTATTTAATTCGGACAGATATTCCATCGACCAACGTTCCCAAAACGCATTTGCATTTTCTTGTACTGCCCTCCAATGGTCTCGCAGCCCTTTATAGCATTTGTTCTCCGACGAATCAACTATTGTCGTAAAGGCCTCTCCTATTAGAAAATGCCCCGGAGTCAATACACTATTGTCATTTGGATCTTCAGACAATGGTGTTAACGGCCTGGAATTTAAAACGGCCTCAATTTGAGCGATTAATGTACATAACTCTTCGTATGTCATTATTCCCTCTACCGCCTTATGAAAATGCTTCTTCACTGATTTCACGCATGCCTCCCATAGTCCTCCAACATGCGGTGATCGTGCAGGAATATTAATCCACTCTATGTCCCGTTGCAGACAAAACTCATCAATCTTCTCCTTATGTTGTTTTTCTGCAAACAATTTGTAGATTTCGTGCAAACTGTTTGAGGCCCCTACAAAGTTAGTCCCATTATCACAATAAATCCTAGTTGGACATCCGCGCCTTGCTACAAACCTTTTTAATGCACCAATAAACGCCGCTGACGTCAAATCTGATGCCACTTCCTCAAAGGCATTCCATACCGTTGTAAAATGAGTGCAATGTTGTCTCGAAATGCCTTAACAGACTCAAGACAGTCTCCTCCTGTCATCAAGTCGTCTACATAAAAATCACATCCAATTGCTTCAGACTCCATCGGATATTCATCCTTATTCCACTTGGCAATTGTCTCCAAACATTTTACTGCCAAATATGGAGCTGCCGCAGTGCCATACGTAACCGTCTTGAGGACATATGCTCCAATAGGCTCGTTATCGTTCCAACGCCAAAATATCCGCTGAAACTTTGTATCACAGCCTTCTACCCAAATCTGTCGATACATTTTCTCAATATCAGCAGAGAACACATACCTATGCCTCCTAAATCTGAGCAAAATATTAAATAAATTCTCCTGCACCTTCGGACCTGTGTATAATACGTCATTCAGCGACACATTTGAAGTGGTTTTGCACGACGCATCAAACACCACTCTCAACTTTGTAGTCGAACTTTCCGGGCGTAATACACAATGATGTGGCAAATAATATCCATCCTCCAATCTGGGCACCTCTGTCAACTTTTTCATATGTCCCATGTCTAGATATGTCCGAAGAAACTCGTGGTACTGCGCTTTCAACGATTCTTGTTTCTCAAGCTTTCTCTCGAGAGCAAAAAATCGTCGCCTTGCAATTCCCGCCGAGCTTCCTAATTCACTACATCCCTTTTTCAATGGCAACTTCACTTGAAATTTTCCATCCGCTGCCAATTTAACGCTGTTGTCAAAAATTTCCTCACACTCCTTCTCGTCCACTGTTAACCTCCTCATTTGTGGAACCTCTTCTATCTCCCAAAACCTCCTCAGCACTTCATCACCTTTGTGAATCGTTGCCACGATTTTAGGGCTTGAATCTGAATGGTCCATTATTGCAGGGCCACTTACTACCCATCCTAACAAAGTTTCCTGCACTCTTATCCCACGCTTTTCACTGCGCAATTGACCACTTGCCAAAACATCAAAAAATATTTCCGCCCCTACTAACATATCAACACCCCTTGGAACATTATACTGGGGATCTGCCAGTAACACTTTCTGCGAAAATCTCTCCGTCCTAACCCTCGACTCCGGAACATTTGATAAAATATTCTTTATTACTAACGCATCCACACTAGCGCTATAATCTGACGTTCGCGATCGAAGATTGACTCCTACCTTTTCATCAATCACGGATTTATGACTCGCCAACCCTTCTATTTCCTTTCTGGTGCTTTCACCAGATAACTTCAATTTGTTTCTAAATTCTTTGGTCATAAGACACACTTGTGACCCACTATCCAGCAGGATACGACAGTCTATCCACTGTCCATCTCCATTCTTCACCTGAACAACCGCCGTGGCCAATAATACACATGTATCATCTTTAACAATCTTGTCACTTACCACTGCGCTTTTCTGTCCAGTCTTCGCCCTATGAAGAAGTGAATGATGCTCACCGTTGCAACTTTTGCAATTGAACTTGGTGGTACATAACCTTTTGGTATGACCACTGCCCAAACATCTGGAACAAGCACCACTATCCATTACCCTGTCCCATCTCTCCTTGATTTCAAGGTTCCTAAATCTCGAGCATCTGTAGAGTGGATGCCACGTCAGACAACCAAGAACACATTTGTGTCCTTTAGTCGTCTGCTCCTTAGCATTCGGTATCTCTTCCCCTTGGAAATCACCCTTCCTCTGGGCACCATCCGATACCTTTATTCCCGAAGGATTTACCAACCCTTCTTCATTCCTTTGAATGAATTGTTGGCTTGCCTCCAAGGAATACTGCATCTGATTCAAAAATTCCATGAGACTATCCACTTTTGGAATCTCACGGGATTTTCCTAAGTGCTGCTCAAACTGGATCCTCAAATTCTCATCCAGTTTTCTCTGCAACACATAACACAAGAAAGCTTGATACATCTCTTGTGCATCAAGCTTTAGTGCGTTTAAACCCTGTAAACTTTCGTTTACAACCTCTACAAATCTCCTCACACTTTGTGAGTTAAAAAATACGCCAGGAGCATCCAATATGGATTTAAAATAGAGTGATGTCGTCGCTCTATTATTTGAGTAGTGTTCACTCAACAAATTCCATGCCGTCTCAAAATTCTCATCCCTAACCGGCAATTTCGCAATTTTCCGCGCCGCTTCTCCCTTTATCTTCGACTTCAATACACACATCTTCTGTGTATTGGAGATCGGTTGCTCCATCACCAATTGTTCGAACAACTCCCTAAACGTCTCCCACTCTACAAACTTTCCGGTAAATACAGGAATTTCTATAGAGGGCAACGTAAATGGAAGAGTTGTAGCCTTATTCTCTATTCCAGGAATGTCCGAGTAGGAATCCCTCAAGCCATAGAAAACTTCCGTCAAGTCATCGTCCGGAAACTCTTCCATGTATTGCAAAAATACAGTCTCAGCTAGCCTGTACTTCTCCTTCACCACATCAGCAGAAACCCTTTTACTTTTCAACCCCTCAATCTTGGCCTCTAGCTCGTCCAAGACATATTGGAATTTCCGAATAAGACCAGTGCTCTTCCTTACATCAGCAGGCCGTCCTAGTCGCATTTGGCTGATATGCCCAAATATATCATCCCGCCTTTCCTGGGTCTGTCTAGCACCCACGCCAAATGTGGGCAAGGAGAACGCTCCAGCACCATCTGAGTCTTTCCTGGGTTCCATCATTCGAGTTTGCTCAGATGTGGGACTCAGGGACGCATCTTCTCCAACTTCCACCCCCTTCTGGCCCTTAGAATTGGATGGTCTACCGTCTCCTACCGCTTTCGGAGCGTTTGTCGCAAGCCTATTATCGATTCCCATGCCATCTCTGACCTGATAATATAAAACCTCAAATTTCTTCATCGAATCCCGCACTCCGTCTACGAAATTTCCTGTGAAGTATGCGTCATTTTGCATCGTATGCGACGGCGGCCTGATTTCGTCATCAGTGTTCTCAAACTCTTCGACTAACTGTTTGAAACACGCCCACATCGCCACCAACTCCGATTCTCTTATGCTTGCACCCGCCTGACTCAATTTCGTGTACAAGCCAGCAATATTTTGCCCTACAACACCCTGTCGCTCTATTCTGGCGCTAACACTCATCTTATGTTTTCTTCTTTTTCTTTAGTACAAAATAAATAAAATGAAATCAAACCTTAGAATGAACTTACCGCTTTCTTAGTTTGAATTGAATTTAGGTTGTTATTATTTTTAATTTTGCACGACGCGGATTGAATTATTTTTTGTTTTGTGTTTTAATATGTAATTTATAATAAAATATATATGTGTATATATATTTTTTTTTGAGAGCTTTATATCTTCAGATATATACTTTTAAATATCTTCACTTTATAAATAAATTATAATTTTATTGCAAAAATTTTAAATATTTTTTCTTTTGAATATTTCTCTTTGAAATATTTTTTTATTATTATCACTCTTGCTTTTTTTTTTTTTCACTAAGCACCAACACAAAAAAAAAATTTTCACGCTCCAAAACAAAACACTAAGATTTTTTTTTTTTTTTTTTTTTAAGAATTTTTCATTTAAAAGCACTTTCTTTTTTTTTCCGCGCGTTCGTAAAACTTGGGGTCACCAAATGTTTAGCCGAGAAATTAGAGAAACGACCGTGTTGATTGGTGTCTTGAACAGAACTCCTCTTTATTTCTTACAAAAACTATCTTAACACCTAATACATACTTAAACTTCTGTAAACTGTACAATCTTAAATATCTAAGGACAACAAATACAACACACATTGATCCTATTTCCATCCACAGGATATTTACATAGTGAACTAGCTACCTGCCTTAGTTGAAACACATGTACTCTTAATGATTAGAAAATCACTTACTGATAAACGATACACTTAATGATAAACAATACAAATGCTTACTTCTACATAAGTGTTCCAACATGTGCTCATTTTATGATCTAAGGTTTTATCATAGAAATTCCCTATCTCTGGGTATATATACTATGCACACATGTCTGTTATTTGTTGGCCTATCCTCAACCAAACATACTGAACTGTACAATAGTTGAAAACCAACTGGAAAATTTTCGAAAGATTGGTCAGAAAAAACTTGGGCAAATTAAAGAAAATCACCGCAAAAAAAAAACTCTGGATGACCGGCGAGATTCGTAACATTGGGAAAGAGGTCCGCAGATTTTACAATAGAGCACGTCGTAAAAAAACAGAAGTTTACTGGGATTACAAGAGCGGCAAAACGTATCCCTGGAAGCATTTCTGCGAACAGATCAGTAGCGACAGCGATGCCGCTAAGATGAAAAAATTCCTCTCAAAAGCCCAAGTCCAAACTGAAACATTAGTAGACGACATGGGTGTGAGAGCAGAGACAACGGAGGACATTTTGAGGCTTTTGAAATAAACGCATTTTCTACAGGGTACGACAGAGACACCGGAATCTTGGACTAATGACGTTGATCAAAGGCCTTTAATAACGGATTTTATGGCCAAAGAAGCCTTGAGGAGCTTCAAACCATTCAAGTCACCCGGACCTGATGGAATATTTCCGGCGTTACAACAGAAAGAAGCAGACTATCTGGCACCTCATCTGGCCACTATTTTCCCAGCGTGCCTCGGACTTGCAAGTACTCTGAAAACCTGGCAGGAGGCAAGGGTGGTATTTATACCTAATCCCGGCAATGCAAGTTATGCGACATCAAAGGCCTACAGGCCTATAAGCCTTACGTCCTTTCTACTTAAAACCAGGGAATGTATTGTGGACACCATGATAAAGAGTAGGACATCCAAAGAAATGATCGAATACAAATAGCATGCCTATGTCAAAGGATGGTCGGTGGACACTGCCCTGCACGAGGTTGTGCATAAAATAGAAGGATCCTTCGACGCAAAAACGTACACACTGCTGTTGGACGCAACGTTACGGTGAATGAACACATTTCGAACCGAACACTGATTTTGGTAATAAAATTCAATGATTTGCAAGCGTTGCTCGTTAGTAAGTCTATTCATGATGAAATGTCAAAGCATACTGAGCATCTTTCTCTTTGACACCATGTCTGAAATCCCACGTGATCTGTCAAATACTAATGCATGAAAATCCTAACCTCAAAAAAATCACCCTTTACAATATTTAGGGCATCACCCCTTTCCCAAAACACCCCCTAAGGAAAAAAAATTGTTTGTTTGTTTGTTTGTTTGTTTGTTTATTTGTTTGTTTGTTTGTTTGTTTGTTTGTTTGTTTTTTTGTTTGTTTGTTTGTTTGTTTGAAATTTTCACAGATGCGTAATGACCCCGTGGTGAAAAATAGGGTACTACATTTTTTATATCTGATCTCCCCCTTACCCTTATTTTCAGAAACGCCAGATCTCAGAGATTGGTGGTGCGATTTAAAAATAAGAATTTGGTTTGTTTCCAAATTTCGGATGGGATACCTAGGGGGGCTGCCCCACCCTAAAACCTACCAAACATATATTTACACCAATTACTACAATATTGGACTCAAATGAAAGGTATTTGCCAGTAGATTACGAATCTGGTATCCAAATGTGGGACCACGTTTCTGGGGTTCCACCCCTTTCCCAAAACACTGGGGATACTGGGGCTTAAATAAAATGTATTTGAATGTAGAATACAAATATGATATCCAAATATGGGACCAAGTGTTTGGGGGACCGCCTCTCACCAAAAACATCCCCAAAGGGGACAAAATTACGACCATAGCAATATGGGGCTCAAATGAAAGGTCTTTGGGAGTAAAGCACGAACTTGATATCAATATTCGGGAAAAGTGTCTATGGGGCCACCCCACCCCCACAACACCACCCAAATAGTAAGTATTTTCTGAGTATTGCAATATGAGGCTCTAATAAGAGGGTCTTTAAAGTGCAACACGAATCCGATATATATTTTCAACTCACTGAGTGGCCGCCCACCCCCTCAAGCCGGTCTTGTTTGCCGACTATGGAAATATGGGAGTAGAACACGTATCTGATATCAACATTTGGGGCCAAATATCTCGCGGATGTCCCACCAACATAACAACCCCCAAATAAGACAAATTTGCTCACCAAGGCAATTTGGGTCTTAAAAAGAGTGGAACTAAATATTCATAGTTTTTAGAGCCAATACCCCAAACCGCACTTATTTGCTGACATTTGCAATAACGAGTTCAAATGAGATTAGAAAACGATTTTGATATCCAATTTTGAGGGCAATGGCAATATGGAGTTCAAATAAATGATATATAGGTATATGAGAATAGAGCACGTTGTTGATATATTTTCCGGGCTTAGTGTTTGGGGGACCACCCCAATCCCCAAAATACCCCTTAATACGGCATATTTACCGACCATGTCAATGTGGAGCTTAAATGAAAGGTATTGGGGGTAGAACAAGAATTGATACCCATTTTCGGGACCAATTTTCTGGCGGTCTACCCCTTTCCCAAAATACCCCGCAAACTGCAATTTTTTACTGACCATCGCAATATGGGGTTCAAATACGAATTTGATATCCAAATGTAGGACCATGTATTTAGGGCATCACCCCTTCCCCAAAACACCCCCAAAGGGACAAAAATGTTCGACCATGCCAATATGTGGCTTAAATGAAAGGTATTTGAGATTAGAAATCGAATTTGCTAACCTATTTTGGGGCCATGTGTTTGGGGGACGCCTCATCCTGTAAACTCCTCTTAAGCCATTGTCAAAATGGAGTTTAAATAAATGGTTTTTGAGAGAAGAGCACGATGCTGATATTTTTTCAGGGCCAAGTATCTGGGGGACCACCTCTCCCCAGAAAACACCACTAAATCAGACATCATGAGAATATCGGACTGAAATGAAGTATTTTAAGAATGGAGTACACCTAACATCCAAACTTAAATTAGTAGACCAATAAAGAACTGTTGGTCAAGCGATATACTATTTTCGTAGCATTGTATTTCACAAAAAGATCTTTAGTTGTCGAAAATAAATATTCTAAGGAATCTTTTGTTCCATAAAAGTAAAAGAAGACGTAGCGGGCACTGGTCAACTAGTCGTATATAACTGCAACATCATGGGGTAAAAGAAGTCTAAAGAAATCGTTTTATATGGAAGATATATGAGATTAAGCGGATAATTTAAGTCACTCAAGGATAGCTACGATAGTGTTATCCATTAGGCTGTTGATTGACTTTTGACTTTTGACGATGGACAAAACCGAAAGTTTTTGTCTTCGCATATCTTTAATTTGCCTAGGCTATCCGCTTTCGCTGGCAAACCAATACACTCTTAAAGAGGCTGGAATAATAAAAGAGGCATCGCTCTTAGGTTTATTGAAGTTTGAACGTATTGAGAGGTTTTTCTCCTTATCTCACCGATAAAGAGAAAGGCCACTTAATAGGGCTCGGACATTCCTTGCACAATTTACCACAAATGCTATACGTCTAGGCTCGCAACGGACAACGCAGTCAGCCAAAAGGCTGTGGTCACCTGGTGGACATCCCATGCCCAAGAGAACTCACGCGAACAATAGCAATACAGGTCCAAGAACCATTGGTAATGTCGCTAAGGACAGCTTAGTGATGGTAGTTGTAAACAAGGATGAAAAACAGTCCTGTATACCTAGGAACAATTGGAGTCGGATAGTCAATGGGTAGTCGTCTGTATTCCTCGACGTACTTGCGGAAATGCCGGACTGGACTGAACTGCACTCAAGATGTTCTCTAAAGAAAAAGGACACTAGAACTACTCGTTGATACACATTTCCCGGGAAATTCTCCAACGGACAACGTGGCGCCATAGGAGGTTGTCGCTGTTGAGTCGAAAATCTTTTGGGCGATAAGAAATTTCGACTCCTTTAAGTCGCCGGGCCCTGATGATGTATCACCGGTTGAATTACAAGCTGATTCCGATAGACTGGCTCCTTGGCTTAGGGATATTTACTACACATGCATTAGCATATCGTATGTACCTGTGGGATGGAGGGACACAAAGGTCTTTTTCCTTCCAAAAGCAGGAAAACCTACCACACGAAGGCGAAAGATGCTCGTCCTATTAGTCTGCCATCCTTTATACCGAAGACTCTTGAGAGGATAGGTTAGGTTTAAGTGGCAGTCTGCCATCAGACTCACTTAGACGTTTACATCCATTGTGATACCACAGAAACAGAAGAGGGAAGATGCCTTCTAGTTCCTACCGTTCAACCATCAAGATCGCTTTAAAACCCAATCACTTGCGAATGTTCACATCCGCTAAGTCAAACAGGTTTTCAAAGAGATGAGAACCTAAAGTGAAACTCCTTCTGACTGGTAGTGCGGGACACACACATATAAGGTGTTCTATAGTCTCTTCTTACTCGATGTCCTCACAGCTTCTGCTAAAGTCGTTGGTGGCAATCTTCAGTCTGTCAGCATATTTTACGATTAGACAGTGACCTGTCATGACGGATACATTACGGTGTAGAAGTGGTCGCGTATGCTGATGACCTGACTATTGCGGTTAGGGGAATGTTTTCCAGCACTTTCAAAGATATAGAAAGCTCTACGTGCGACAGGGAACTTGCTCAGCAAAAGTGGTCTAGGTATAAATTCGTGCAAGATAGAAGAAGTAATTTTCAGTACGAGATACAACTTACTTACAGTAGCACCTAGCTCCTTGAGAGGAGAGAATGTTCCATTTACTTAAATGCAAATAACTGGGTGATTTGCTGGACAGGAAATTGAATGTCAAATCCAACATTTTGGAAAGGGGAAGAAAAGTAATTCTTGTCTTTTGTCTTTCTTGTCCCATACACCTGCAAGAAATAAATTGGCAAAAGTTGGGGGATTTAAACCGCTTGTCATGCACTGGGTATATACTGAAGTTGTCGGACTTATAATGATATACGGTGTTGTGGTTTGTTGGACTTCACTTCAAATGTTCACTAACTGTACAATACTCAGCTGGATCCAAATGTTGGCTTGTTTGTGCATAACAGCCGCACTAAGGACGACATCATCCGATGCACTGAATTTGATGGTAAACCTAATGCCTCTTGGCATCGTGGCTAGACAAATTGCCACCACCACTGGTGTAGGGCAAAGGGAGCTTTCCCTTTGGTCATGCGGCTCCTACTGTTATCCTTGATACAATGCCCGACATCCCAGTTGGATTTGGATTACACATTGCCTGAGCCGCTTTTTGATAAAAAGTACTATTCCTGATAGAATCCATTTGAACTACAATATCCCTGATAATAGCAGTTATATAGACTTATAGAAATATATATCTTAAAGGCTTTTTTCGATTTTTACAGATAAAAAGTCTTTAAAAATCCAAAAAATAATCCTACCCGAGTTTTCTACAGACATTCCCAAAGTGCCCGTTTCGGGCAAAGTTGAGGCTATAAATATTGTTTGGTGCAAAAAATGTTTGCACGAATTTAGGGGGCTAACTATGAACTAAAAGCAAGAAAAATCCTCCTCCATGGATCGCAGTTGTCGAGTGCTTTGCCCGAAATCTCTTTTTAGGCAAACAAATAAAAACAGGACAAATAACAGGACAAAATTTTAGCCAAATTGGATAAGAAATTCGCACTCTAGAGGCTTAGAAGTATAATCGGGAGATCGGTTTTTATGGGAGCTATATCAGATTATGAACCGATTTAGACCATACTTGGCATAGTTGTTGCGATACAAAACAAAATACGCAAAATTTCACCCAAATCGGATAATAATTGCGCCTTCTAAAGGCTCAAGAAGGCAAGATACCAGATCGGTGTATATGACATCTATTTCAGGTTACGGACCGATTTCAAATATATTTAGCATAGTTGTTGGAAGTCATAACAAAACATAGCGTGCAACTTCAGCCAAATCGGATAAGAATTGCGTCCTCTAGTCTCTCAAGATGCTTACTTACTTGGCTATGACAGAACATTGATTCCAGTAGCCGAAGGTAGAATAGCGTTCCAAGCTCCTCGATTTTCTGTGCTCATTCTAAAATCTCTGACACCAAGATACGAGGTGTCTCCCACAACTTGATCTTTCCATCGGGCTTTTTGTCTTCCGGGTTTGCTTGTACCACCTTGTTTGCCTTCAAAAGACTTCTTTGCTGGAGCTTCTTCATCCATTCTGACAACATGACCAATCCAACGCAGCCGTCGTATTTTGATACGTGTAACTATGCTATCGTCGTAATACAGCTCGTGGTTCATACGTCGCCTATATACTCCATTAACGCAAACTGGTCCATATATTTTACGAAGAATCTTTCTCTCAAATACTCCAAGCACTGCCTCATCTGCTTTCACAAGTACCCATGCTGCAGAACCATATAATAGCACAGTGTCGTATATAGTGAAATCTTCGTCTGTCGAGAGGTGGCCTTGTTTCTAAACTGATTACTTAATCCAAAGTTGCACCTTTTTGCCAGTGTTATTCTTTGCTTTATCTCAAAACTGGTGTCATTCGTTTCGGTTACGGCGGTGGCGAGTTAGATTAACTATCTCAAGTTGTGGTTCCCAACATTCTCCATTTTTTATCTGCTCGGTTGTACAAGACGTTTTGGGAGTTGAAACCATCCATTTCGTCCTATCTCCATTTATTGCCAGACCATTTTCACTAACTGTCTTTCGATTCTTTCAAAATCTGCAGTTACTATTGGGTTGCCTAAAAAGTAATTGCGGATTTTTTAAAAGAAAGTAAATGCATTTTTAAAAAAACTTAGAATGAACTTTAATCAAATATATAATTGCCATTTTGTTCGATAACCTTTTGCCATCTTCCTGGCAAATTTAGGCATAGAACTTCTGGCCTTTATCTGGAAAAACTGAACCAAGTGCGATTTTATAGCCTCATCATTGCCGAAAGTTTTACCATTTCAGGAGTTCTGCAAAGATCGAAATAAATGGTAGTCTGATGGTGCAAGGTCAGGGCTATATGGTGGATGCATCAAAAGTTCCCAGCCAAGCTCACTAAGTTTTCGGCGAGTAACCAAAGATGTGTGCGGTCTAGCGTTGTCCTGGTGGAATATGACACCTTTACGATTGACCAATTCTGGTCGCTTCTCCTTGATGACTGTATTCAATTTGTCCAATTGTTGACAGTAAACATCCGAATTAATCGTTTGGTTCCTTGGAAGCAGCTCAAAATATACCAAACCGTTCCAATCCCACCAAACAGACAGCATAACCTTGAAGTGGTTTCAGCTGCTTCACCATGCTTGGACCATGATCGTTTTCGACTAACGTTGTTGTAAACAATCCATTTTTCATCTCCAGTTATGATTCGTTTTAAAAACGGATCGAATTCATTGCGTTTAAGGTGCATATCACTAGCGTTGATTCGGTTTGTTAAATGAATTTCTTTCAATACATGTGGTAAAAAATTGCAAATTTTGCCCATTAACATTCCACTAAGGAACAGGGGCAAACTTCTCACATATCAATGAGTGCAGTCCGATTCACATTTTAAGCTCTTTGATAAGGGGCCTCCTTTTTAAAGCCGAGTCCGAACGGCGTGCCGCAGGGCGACACCTCTTCGGAGAGAAGTTTTACATGGCATAGTACCTCACAAATGTTGCCAGCATTAGGAGGGGAAAACCACCGTTGAAAATTTTTTCTGATGGTCTCGCCAGGATTCGAACCCAGGCGTTCAGCGTCATAGGCGGACATGTTAACCTCCGCGCTACGGTGGCCTCCCATATTTAAATTGACGCCAAACAAACAAATGTAAACAAAATTTCGCGCACTTTTTTTCTAAAGCATGCTAAAAGTAACAGCTGATAACTGACAGAAGAAAGAATGAGTTGCATTCTTAAGGTCACAAGCCGTTGAAAAAATTTGTCAACGCTTCCGGTAACCGAACTATGATGTCGTCGGCATAGACGAGTAGCATGTGTTCTCTTGTGATCAGTGTGCAATATCTATTCACATCTGCATCTCGTATAATCTTCTCCAGGATATTAAAGACGTCAAACAATAGGCTGTCTCCTTGTCTGAAACCTCGTTTGGTATTAAATGGTTCTGAGAGATTCTTTCCTATTCTTACTGAGGAACGCGTATCAGCAAGTGTCATCCTGCAGAGTCTTATTAATTTTGCAGGGATACCAAACTCAGACATGGCTTGAAATAAATTTGAAAGTAAAGGGGTATCGAAAGCGGCTTTATAGTTAACAAAGAAATGGTAGGTGTTGATTTGTCTTTTTCGGGTCTTTTCCAGGATTTGACACAGTGTGAATATCTGGTCTAGGGTGGATTTACCAGGTCTAAAGCCCCATTGATAGGGCCCAATTATGTCATTGACTTTTGGTTTTAATCTTTCACACAGTACGCTCGAGAGTATTTTGTATGCGATGAGGAGGAGACTTATTCCTCTGTAGTTGGCTCATTCCGTCTTGTCTCCTTTCTTGTGTACGGGACATAGTACTCTGAGGTTCCATTCATCGGGTATGCGTTCTTCTAGCCGGATTGCGCAGATAAGCTGATGCATACGCCTTATCAGCGTGTCGCCTCCTGTCTTAAATAGTTCGTCGTCTGCCGCTGCCATGTTGTTCTTCAGTCAGGTCGCTGCTACTCATTCTGGCTAGGAGGTAAACATTCTAACCAACATCATTAATTGGTTCTGCGGTATCCTCTTCGCCGCCATCGTGGGACACTAGCAGTTGGGTAAAATGTTCTTTCCATATCCTCAGCATGTTATCTGTGTCAGTTACCAGATTTCCTTCTTTGCCTCTGCAGGAGGATATGCCTGCACCAACGCCATCGGTTTGACGTTTAATTCTTTGGTAGAATTCCCGGACTCCATTCTGACTCCTGTACATCTTAATTCGCTCGCAATCACGTCTTTCCGTTTCCTTTTTATTTCTGCGGAATACACGTTTCTCCTCTCTCCCTTTTCTCCCTATATCTCTCCTTCATCTGGCGCGTTGCTACTGATTGCAGTGTTGCTCTATATGCCGCATTCTTGGCTTCAGTAGCATCTCGACACTCTTGGTCGTACCATGGGTTTCTTGGGGGAAGCTTCCGGTACCCAAGTACGGATTTCGCGGCATTTTCCATAGAGTTGGCAATGGTGTGCCACTGCGCCAATTTATCATCGGAACAAGGAGTGCCTTATCCAGCATTGTATTAGTCGAGTGGAGTATGCCGCTGCCATCTGTTGTGTTTGCAGCTTTTCAATGTCGAGTTTCCGTGCAGTGTCAGATCGTTCTTATCTCGCCATGTTTAAATGGGTGCGAACCTTTGTTTCAACAAGGTAATGATCCGAATCTATATTCGTTCCACGGATCTATCGTACATCTAACACGCTGGATAATTGCCTTCTATCTATTACAACGTGATCAATTTGGTTCCTCGTGTTTTGATCGGGTGATCGGCTATGTTGAAATCTGGTACTACTAACTACCATGTTTTTTTACCGCGGTGAAATCTATCAGATTCAACCTTTTACTGGACGTTATCTCGTGAAGGCTAAACTTTCCGACTGTTGGACCAAATATGTCTTCCTTCCCTATCTTCGCATTAAAATCTCCCAGAAAATCTTTCGTCAGGGGAGGGCTTACAGGCAACCCATGGACGCTTTCAGCTAAGCTTTCCGTAGTAACGATGGACGCCATACAAGTCGGAGCTCAAAGTTCCAGCCTGTGTGGTGCTTATAGTTATCCCATGTCGGCCGGACTCAAGATGCTATATCGGTTTATATCAAAACATGGACCGTTATGGCCCATTAACAATACCAACCGGCTTATTTTGATTTGCCGTTTTAATTGACATATCTTGTTCAAACTTCACTGCAAACGCATTTACAGTTTGTCCTTTTCACAAAAAAAGGAAAATTAAGGTACTTGAGCAAGTTTTTTTCAATAAAGACTAATCAATGAAAATAAATTTTTTGATCAGAAACATGCAAAAAAATACACTTCTTTCACATTTTTTTACTTCCAAACTGTAAAACATTTAACTGCATTATCGGATGTGGAAATTTTTATCTGCAAAGTCAACGTTAATTTTGTCGCCAACCCTACCCAGGCATCAAAATGAAAATCGAACTACAAATACCTTCGTAAATTGCATAATACGAAGCCAGTGTCGCCCAAAACTTCAAAAAATTAAAACTTTTTTTGTAGGAAAAATTTTTGAAATCGAACGACAAATAAAGATCTGGCAACCTAAACAATTTTTCGAAATGCCGAGGTAACCAACTTTAGAACTCTGCCAAGGGACGCCTTGTTATCCCGGCGTAGGCAAATTAAGTTTTCAAAATGTAAAAATAAAATTCTTATTCTTAAAATAGATTTTCGGAGATTCCAGTCTAAAGAGAAAAACTTTGAATCAAGTTCTCTCCCTCAAATGAAATTGAGAGAGCATTATTTATTTTTCTTTTGTAGTCCTACATCTTCAAAACCTCCTTCGGCATACAGCCTTCTATATGTAAGTCTTACTTATGGATCGGAGAATGGAAGGACTTATATTTTTGGACACGCCTTGATAAATAGCAAGGAGTTGGGAAGGTCTCTCGTATATCGCCTGTCCTCAAAATAAGACATTCTATAGGCAGCTTTTACCCCTGAACTTTCCAGCTGGGTAACTATAATACACACATAACCCAACGTAATCAAAACTCGTTGACAGATAATACACATCGCGAGAAAAAATTGTGCTCAGCTGTTTGCTGTCTGCCACCTCTGTCGTCCTACATGTTCAAAACCTCCTTCGGCATACGGACTTCTGTAAGACCATCTTTTGGGTATGAGAAGGGAAGGCCTTATATTTTTGGACACGCCTTGTTAAAAAGGAAGGATTAAGGAAGGTCTGTGGCTTTTTTTTGTCTACCAAATAAGGCATTCTATAAGCAGTTTTTACTCCTGATTATTCCCGCTGGGGCAATATAAGTTTACACTCGGCATCAATGCATTTGGACGACGTACACGGTATTCGACTTTGAGAGAGCGTCGACCACGACTGAATTAATTAAACCAATTTTTCGCAGTGCTATAGGACTATGCTTCTTCGCAATACAAATGTTTAAGTTCATCAATGCATTCTCGTTGTGTTAAACCACGTCGAACGTTGTGAAAAATGGTCGCACAAAAATGTTCACGAGTTTATTCCATTTTTTTATTAAAGCAATTTTTTCAGTTCAACACAAATAATGGTCGTACGTCAAAACGTTCGGATTACGATTATGCTTGAAAACCTTTCCAATGAAAATGCCAGGTTGCACCTGGCAACACTTAGTGTCGCCTAGGCAAGTAACTTGTTAAGCAACCCTTTTGGAATAGTTCGTCACCGTTTGGTGTTTCCCGATCCATCACACTTCGTGTAAGGCGCTATTCTCTGCCTTGTACATCTCTAATACATTCTGAGCAGATCCGTAGATGGTTAAAATGTTCCACAAGAACATTTCTCGTAGTCTAGTCAAAAATATTGTCGAATACACTTTAATCTTTAAATAAAAAGATTAGAATACTCTTCCCCCATCTTGTTAGTTTTTTTTTTAAACACCCATAGACAAGTCTTTTTCTTTTAAGTTTTTCCCTGTCATTTTCGAAAAAGTTGAGTTTGTTCCACAGAGTAATTATACCGATCAACCCCGTTTGTCTGTATGTGTTCTTATAAATTTATATAACCCCGATTTAATCCGATCAACCTATATATATTAATTAACTTTATTTTATTTGTGTAAAATGTTAGCCTAACTAGTGGATGTGTTTTCCCAGAATTGTGCCCTGCTGAACTTAGCACGTTAGAATCGCAAATATTTCCTTTAAAATCAGACCTCCCTCCGTCATGATAGCGTTTAACTTTGCATCTTCCACTTAGTATTAGGATGCCTATACAAAAATCGGCGAATGCGTTTGCCATTCACCATGCGGGTGAGGTTAAAGTTCTTAATAGCTGTTGTGGTCAATTTTAATTGATTTTCACATGGGCGAGCTTAAATCATTTGAAATCTTGTGAAGGTATCCCACCCATTAAGGTGCATCTCACCCCTACCAACAACTATGCGTAAAGTTAACATTTTCAAGTGGCAAGTAAATGCACGTTTACAGCGCTATTTGACGCACTTGCATAAGGAAGCAGAGGGTGTAGGGGAGGCATTGCACCCACTATACTTCTGCTATTGTAATAAGGCAAGTGTTTGGCTAGTCTGGCCTTGGGCAGGAGTTTAAATAAAATCTGATGCGAGTGTAGTATGCATTGCTATTAAAGAGAGTAAAAATGCAATTAAGGCTTTGAAACGAGTACAGCCTACGCTATGGTGATTAAACATAAAAATACTTAAGATTCTTTTTTAAATAGATGGTCTTAGCGAAAACTAAGACTAGTGTTGAAATCTTCATGTTTGTTTTGTTTCGATAGTTTAATTATGTTATGACGATATTTTGTCCATTTGTATAATATGAGCAATCATACATTTAGGCATGCGGTATTTTATCCGCTCAGTTCTATCCGGTTGTAAGTTCTCTTTCAGGTATTCATTAAATACTCTTTGAAACCATTTTGAATTAAACCCAATGCAGGGGAATCAAACAGAGGACCCCAAGACCTTGTGCTGGAAGTTTTTAGTGTTTTCATTAGTTTTTCAGACCTATGTAGGTAGCAGAGAAAGATTTGTATTTAATTTCCATTGCCTATGAATCCATTCGTAAACATAATGCATATTGCTGTCATCACACATAATTTCAAAACAAAAGAATTTAACACCATTCAAACAAAAAAATTAATATGACGAACGTCGTGCATCGCATCGCATGTCTTTTGTTTATCACACATAACACTCTCAAAGGCAACGAATACGCAGTGAATGGTATGCATCATTTTATTGTTGCTTGAATAAAGCCTAATAGCTTTCAAAGAGAATATTTTTAATACTTTGCCAATTTCTGTTGTACCCTGGGGAGTCGCCCTGCACCCACAGGAAATCCTAACGAACATATAGGCCAATGTGAGATTTAAACAAGTAAAAGCGTGCTAAGTTCGGCCGGGCCGAATTTGATATACCCTCCACCATGGATCGCATCTGTCGAGTTCTTTGCGCAGTATCTCTTTTCAGGCAAACAAAGAATAATGAATATGGACGGCAGAGGAAGTGGAGCTTTATCAAGTTATAGTCCAATTTGGGGCTCAAGAAGCAAAATCGGGAGATCGGTTTATATGGGAGCTGTGTCATGCTATAGATCGATTCATACCATATTGCACACGTATGTTGAAGGCCATGGGAGAAGCAGTTCTGTGCCAAATCGGATAGGAATTGCGCCTTCTAAAAGCTCAAAAAGTCAAAACCCAAGATCGGTTTATATAGCAGCTATATCAGGCTATGAACCGATTTGAACCATACTTGGCACAGCTGTTGGAAATGATATCAAATCACTATGTACAAAATATTGTCATATTGGATGAGTATTGCGCCCTCTAGAGGCTCAAGAAGTCAAGACCCAAGATCGGTTTATATGGCAGCTATATCAGGTTCTGGACCGATTTAAACCATATTTCGCACAATTGTTTTAAGTAAGATTAAAACACATTGTGCAAAATTTCAGTCAAATCGGATAAGAATTCCGCTTTCTAAAAGCTCACGAAGTCAAGACCCAAGATCGGTTTATATGGCAGCTATACCAGGATATGGACCGATATGAACCATATTTACCACAGTTGTTGGAAGTGATATTAAAACACTATGTGCAAAATTTCAGTCAAATCGGATGAGAATTGCGCCCTCTAGAGGCTCAAGAAGTCAAGACCCAAGATCGGTCTATATGGCAGCTATATCAAAACATGGACCGATTTGAACCATACTTGGCATATTTGTTGGATTATATAACAAAATACGTCGTGCAAAATTTCATTCCGATCGGATAAGAATTGTGCACTCTAGAGGCTCAAGAAGTCAAGACCCAAAATCGGTTTATATGGCAGCTATATCAAAACATGGACCGATATGGCCCATTTACAATACCAACCGACCTACACTAAAAAGAAGTATTTGTGCAAAATTTCAAGCGGCTAGCTTTACTCCTACGGAAGTTAGCGTGCTTTCGACGGACGGACGGACGGACGGACATGGCTAGATCGACATAAAATGTCGCGACGATCTAGAATATATATACTTTATGGGGTCTCAGCCGAATATTTCGAAAAGTTACAAACAGAATGACGAAATTAGTTTCCCCCCCATCCTATGGTGGAGGGTATAATAAAAGGGATTTGGGAGCGGGTTTGTAAATTTGTTTCTTCAGTATAGACTCAAAAATAGCTAAAATGATTTTCATGAAGTTTTCACAGATAATGTAGGTTGATCGAGGGAGTAAGAGGTTTTATAATTGTTTGATATCGCATAGGGGTCGGATCCTCTTACTTACCCCAAAAGCAACACCCAACAAGTAAAACGGCGTAAGTTCGGCCGGGCCGAACTTTGGATACCCACCACCTCAGGTATATATGTAAACCACCTTTCGTCAAAATCCGATGAAAAATGCATAACTTATGTCCCCTAGCAGTTATATCGCAATATATTCCGATTTGGACCAAATACTAATAAGTATAATTCCATTGTTCAATTGTGTATAACAAAATATTGATATTTTTAGTAGCTATATTCAAAAATAAACTGATCTGAACCATATACGACACGGTTGTCGAAAAGCCTAACATGAGTCACTGCGACAAGTTTCAGAGAAATCGGATTATGAATGTGACTTTTATGTGGCCCAGACTTTAATTTGAGATACCGGTCTAAATGGCAATTATATCCAAATCTAGACCGTTTTGGGCCAAGTTGCACAAAAATGTCGAAGAGCCCTTCACAACTCACTGTCCGAAATTTCGGCGAAACCAGACCATAAATGCGACTTTTATGGGCCCAAAACCTTAAATCGAGAGCTCGGTCTATATAGCAGCTATATCCAAATCTCCACCGATCTAAGCCAAATTGAAGAAGAATGTCGAATGGTCCAACACAACTGACTGTCCCAAATTTCGGCGACATCGGACAATAATTGCGCCTTTTATGGGCCAAACGCCTTCAATCTAGAGATCGGTCTATATGGCAGCTATATCCAAATATAGACCGATCTGTTCCATAATGCAGATGTATGTCGAGGGGCTTAATTTAACTCACTGTCCCAAAATTCGGCGACATCGGACTTTTATAGTCCCAAAGCCTTAAATAGAGAGATCGGTCTATATGGCAGCTATATCTAAATCTGGACCGATCAGGGCCAAAATGAGGAAGAATATCGAAGGGGTCAATACTACTCACTGTCCCAAATATCAGCAAAATCGGATAATAAATGTGGCTATTACGGGCCTAAGTCCCTAAATCGGCGGATTGGTCTATATGGGGGCTATATCAAGATATAGTCCGATATAGCCCATCTTCAAACTTAACCTGCTTATGGACAAAAAAGAATATGTGCAAAGTTTCTGCTCAATATCTTTATTTTTAAGGACTGTAGCATGATTTCAACAGACAGACAGACGGAGGGACATGTCTAGATCGTCTTAGATTTTTACGCTGATCAAGAATATATATACTTTATATGGCCGGAAACGGATATTTCGATGTGTTGCAAACGGAATGGCAAAATGAACATACCCCCATTCTTCGGTGGTGGGTATAAAAATAGAAGTGGGCCCAACGGGATAATATGTAGCTCAAATGAAAGGAATTTGGGAGTAGAGCACGAATTTAATATTAACAAGTAACAGCGTGCTAAGTTCGGCCGGGCCGAATCTCATATACCCTCCACCATGGATCGCATTTGTCGAGTTCTTTTCCCGGCCTCTTCTAAGGCAAAACAAGTAAAAGCGTGGTAAGTTCGGCCGGGCCGAATCTTATATACCCTCCACCATGGATCGCATTTGTCGAGTTCTTTTCCCAGTATCTCTTTTTAGGCAAAAAAAAAAAAGGATATAAGAATAGATTTGCTCTGCTATTAGAGCGATATTAGGATATGGTCCGGTTTGGACCACAATTAAATTACATGTTGGAGACCTGTGTAAAATGTCAGCCAATTCGAATAAGAATTGCTCTTTTTGGGGGCTCAAGAAGTAAACTAGAGGGATCGATTTATATGGGAGCTGTATCAGGCTATAGACCGATTCACACCATAATAAACACGTATGTTGATCCTCATTAGAGGATCAGTCGTACAAAATCGGCAAATCAGGCAAATTGGATAATAATTGCGACCACTAGAGACTCAAGAAGTCAAGATCCTAGATCGGTTTATATGGCAGCTATATCAGGTTATGAACCGATTTGAACCTTATTTGACACAGTTGTTGAAAGTAGGAACAAGATACGCCATGCAAAATTTCAGCCAAATCGGATAGGAATTGCGCCCTCTAGAAGCTCAAGAAGTCAAGTCGCCAGATCTGTTTACACGACAGCTATATCCGGTTATGAACCGATTTGAACCGTACTTGGCATAGTTGTTGGATATCATAACAAAATACTTCGTGCAAAAACTCATTTAAATTGGATAATAATTGCGCCCTCTTGAGGCTCAAGAATCAAGACCCAAGATCGGTTTATATGACAGCTATGTCAGGTTTTGCACCGAATAGAACCATACTTGACACAGTTGTTGGATATCATAACAAAACACGTCCTGCAAAATTTCTTATCAATCGGATAAGAATTGCGTCCTCTAGAGGCTGAAGAAGTCAAGACCAAAGATCGGTTTATATGTCAGCTATATTAAAACATGGACCGATATGGCCCATTTCCAATCCCAACCGACCTACGCTTATAAAAAGTTTTTGTGCAAAATTTCAAGCGACTAGCTTAACTTCTTCGAAAGTTAGCGTGCTCTCGACAGACAGACGGACGGACGGGTCTCAGACGAATATTTTGGGAAGTTACAAATAGAATGACTAAATTAGTACACCCCCATTCTACGGTGGAGGGTATAAAAATTGGGCCTTAGTAACTACGTGGTCACCCCGACCACAAAACACTGATTAAACTCATTTGAAAATTATTGGTGAATAGAATACGAATATGGAATTAAAATTTGGTATACAGGCCAGGACTCAAATGAAAGGTATTTAAAAGTAGAGCACGAAACTGATATCCATTTTCATGATGAAATGTCTGGGTAGCCGTCCCACCCCATATTTATCGATCTTGGCAATATGGGGCGCAAAGCAAAGGAATTTGGAAGTATAACACGGATTTGGTATCCATTTCTGGTGCTAAAAGTCTGGGAGCCCGTCCCATCCATTTATTGCCATGTTTGGTAAGTATGTCCTGTTTGGGTTTGGCGGACATCCATGAATTTGATCCTAAAAGCGGATACCTAGTTCGGGTTCTTCTTCCAAATTCCTTCCCTCTGAGCCCCATATAACCATGGCCGAAAAATTTCCTATTCGGGGTGTCTTTTGGGATGGGGACTGTACGTCCCCTCCCGAAATATACTTAAAATATTCTTTACTTCATGATTGGTCAGTTAACCCATCTGGGGTGGTTATATTGGTAAGAGCAGCACCCAGATACTTGGACACAAATTTTAGTTTTATATTAACTTTCATTTGAACCCCAATTAGTTACGATATCAGCTAATATTTGGGGACGGTTTAGGGGGTTGGGACTGCCCCCCATTTTTTGGACCTCATTTTTAATGTCATATTCGAAGTTTACTCCCAAAATACCTTTCAATTGAGTTCCATATTGGCATGTTCGTCCAAAATGCATCTTTTAGGGCGGTTTGAGGTTTCGGGCTTTTTTGGGCTAGGGCCGGCCCCTAGATACATTGGCCCAATTTTTAATATGATTTTTGTACGCTACTCCCAAAGACCTTCCATTTGAGTTCCATATTGTCCCGATCTATCGACTCTTGATTTTGGACGGTGCTGTTTCGGTAAGGGAGTTTTAATTTTTCCAAATATTTCTAACCCCCTGTTTCGCACTATACCAAAATGTCAAGGAATACTGAACGAATGGTTCGAATCATCCCTTATTTCAAGTGCGACAGCTTTTATTTTGTTGTTTGTGGTGTAACGGCAATATAAAACAACTAAAAAGGCGTTAAGTTCGGCCGGGCCGAACTTTGGATACCCACCACCTAGGATATATATGTAAAACTACTTTCATCAAAATCCGGTAAAATTTTCATACTTTATGTCCAATAGCAGTTGTATCGAAATATGATCCGATTTGGACCAAATATTAATAATTACAAGTCATTGTTCAATTGTGTATAACAAAATATTGGTCTTTTTAGTAGCTCTATCTAAAAATAAACCGATCTGAACCATATACAACATGGATGTCGAAAAGCCTAACATAAGTCAATGTCCCAAATTGAGGCGACATCGGAAAATAAATGCGCTTTTTATGGCCCCAAAACCTAAAACCGAGAGATCGGTCTATATGGCAGCTAAATCCAAATCTGGACCGATCTGAGTGAAATTAAAGAAGGATGTCGAAGGGCCTAACACAACTCACTGTCCCAAATGTCAGCAAAATCGGATATTAAATGTGGCTTTAATGGGCCTAAAACCCTCAATCGGACGATCGGTCTATATGGCAGCAAAATCAAAGTCTGGGCCGATAAGAGCCAAACGAAGGGCCTAACACAACTCACTGTCCCAAATTTCAGTAAAATCGGATAATAAATGTGGCTTTTATGGGCCTAAGACAGTAAATCGGAAGATCGGTCTATATGGCAGCTCTATCCAAATCTGGACCGATCTGACCCAAATTGAAGAAGGATGTCGAGTGGCCTAACACAACTCACTGTCATAAATTTCAGCAAAATCGGATAAAAAATGTGGCTTTTATTGGCCTTAGACCCTAAATCGGCGGATCGGTCTATAAGGGGGCTACATCAAGATATAGTCCGATATAGCCCATCTTCGAACTTTACCTGCTTATGGACAAAAAAGGTTATGTGCAAATTTTCAGCTCAATATCTCTATTTTTGAAGACTGTAGCGGGATTTCAACAGACAGACGGACGGACATGTTTAGATCGTCTTAGATTATTACGCTGATCAAAAATATATATACTTATAGGGTCGGAAATGGATATTTCGATGTGTTGCAAACGGAATGACAAAATGAATCCTTCGGTGGTGGGTATAAAAATGCATAAAAAAGTATTTATCAAAAAATTAATGCATTTGAAAGCAACAGCATTACTCGCTATTGTTGAATGAAGGAAAGTCAATAGGAACGAAAATATGAATGTGTTATAAAAGCAAATGGTAACAACCTGTTCTCTGATAGGTTTTCATTTGGGTTACCCTTCCTTAAAAATCTGGCCATCACTATGGCATAGGTATTAAGTATACGCACAGATTTTCGAACACGTATTAAGATGTTCATAACCAGTGGGCAAGCATAAGTAAACGACGTGTTTTTATACACTTCACCATGAGATGGGGGGTATACTAATTTCGTCATTCTGTTTGTAACTCCTCGAAATATTCGTCTGAGACCCCATAAAGTATACATATTCTTGATCGTCGCGACATTTTATGTCGATCCAGCCATGTCCGTCCGTCTGTCTGTCTGTCGAAAGCACGCTAACTTCCGAAGGAGTAAAGCTAGCCGCTTGAAATTTTGCCAAAATACTTCTTATTAATGTAGGTCGGTTAGAATTGTAAATGGGCCATATCGGTCCATGTTTTTATATACAATAGCTGGCATATAAACCGATCATGGGTCTTGACTTCTTGAGCCTCTAGAGTGCGCAATTCTTATCCGATTGGAGTGAAATTTCGCACGACGTGTTTTGTTATTTGTATTTGTATTTTATTATTATAAAACCCATACAAAAGACAGTGTCTTATATAAAGCATGGGTTAGTAAATTGATAAATACAATGAGTTCAACAAGTTTTCATTTAAATAGAACAATAATTGGTACAAAATATTTAACAATTTAAGCAAAGTTACTGATACAATATTGAAGTTAAAAAAAGGTTTAAACAAAATAAAAAATGAAGTAAAATAAACTTTAAAGAAAATTTAACAATTTATTCAAAGTTACTAATAAAATAAATTAAAAAATAGTTATAAAAAAACAAAACAAAAAATTAATTAAAATGATTATAAATCAAAGATTTGAACTGTCGTTCATTACTTATAATTTGAATACTATTGAGAAGATTATTCCAGAGACGTATAGCATTAACAAAGAACTGTTGTTCAGATACACGATATTGATGACGTATTTGCATTACTTGTTTACCTCTTGTAGAGTTGGCAAAACGCAATACAGAAGCCAGATATGACGGTTCATTGGTATAAATTATCTTGTGGATCATTTGCAACAAGCGTATCTTAAGGAACGAGTTAAAAGAGACACCATATACTTGTCTGGCAAAGTCAGATACCCGGTCTCTTCTACGCAAACCAAAAATGTATCTAACGACATCGTTAAACGCCACGTGCAATTTATTCCTATGAGTTACATCACAACCGTAAAAAACATCGCAAGAGTATAATAGTTTCGGAAGAATAAATGTCCTAGCCAAAAGCATTCTTACTGACAAAGGGGTATACTGTCGACTCATATATAAGTTTCGTAAAACGCCGTAGGTCCTGCCCACTGTAATGCTGACATGATTCTTCCATGAAAGTCTATCATCAAACTCCAAACCAAGGTTTCTTGCAGATGAAACAATCTTAATTGGGGCTCCAGCAATTGCCAATTCAAGATTGGGCGGCATTGTCACCCGATTCCTACCAATTACAAGGCACTATGACTTTATTGGATTTAAAAGTAGTCAATTGGCGTTTGCCCATGTGTTTATCCTATCCAAGTCATTATTTAGTCGAAGTACGCCATCGATCAACCTCCCCGGCGAGGAGCTCATATACAGCTGTACGTCGTCGGCATACATATGAATACCACAGTTGCGCAACTGTCCAGGAAGGTCATTGCTATATAAGGAAAAAAGGAGTGGGCCCAATACAGACCCCTGTGGAACACCTCTTGAGACTGGAAGATAACTAGAACAGCGGCTATAAACACATACCGATTGGCTTCTATTCGTAAGATAGGAATATATAAGATCCGTTGTTCTTTCAGAAAATTTAAATAAATGTTTCAGTTTAAGGCAAAGTATATTGGGATCAACGGAATCAAATGCTTTCGAATGATCTAAAAGAACAAGAAAGGCAACTTTATCGCTGTCAATATCACTCCTTACATCTTCAACTACTTTCAAAAATGCAGTAGTGCAACTGTGCTTTGGCCGGAAACCAGATTGAAAATCTGTTAGCAGCGAATTATTCGCAATATATTCAGATATTTTCCGGTTGACTAGGGTCTCAAATATCTTAGAGACGAATGGAAGTATTGCTATTGGCCTAAATTCCTGGTTATTCTTTGGTATTGGGACTATCCTTGCCCGTTTCCAAGACTATGGATAGCAACTCCTTAAAATAATATTGTTAAAAAGATGGCACATATACGGAAGAATAAAGGGTAGAATTATCCTAAAAAATCTTGGGTCAATACCATCAGAACCAATGGCATTAGACTTAATTGATTCTACAGCGCTAACGATATCGCTTTGTTCAAAACGCTCAAGATCAAAACGTAAGTCAGGTGAGGTGTAGTTACTACTATGGTTTACGTTACTAAATTCACTGTCGTAGAAATGTACGTTTGGCTCAGGAAAAGATATGTTCAAGAAACTCCTATTAATCTCATCTAAATCAACATGTCTATCAATTGATGCATTATCACTTCCTATTCCAATTGACTTAATATGTCTCCAAGTATCTTTCGTGTTCAATGCCTCTTGAAATTTACGACTAAAATAAGCTATTTTCTTCGTCTTTATACAAGAAGTGGTCGGATTCCTCGCACGCTTGTAATCATTAAAGAGTTCAGGTGTTCTAAAACGCTTCCATCGAGAGTACGCACAATCTCTTTTACGTATCAATACTTTAATATCATTATCAAACCACTGATTCCCATGCGAAAAAACAGTTTGGGTCTTCATCGGAACACATTTGTCGAAAATCTGACTCACATTATCTTGAAGAAATGCAATCTGTTCATCTACGCAAGACATGCCATAAAGTTTTTGCCACTCAACGGTGCCAATTTCACAAAGTAGTGAGTTATAATCAATGTTTCTATAGTCTCTGTACGTATATGTTATACTTGTATATTCCATTGGAACGCCATAAGTCAAAAAACATAAATCATGTTTTGAAAATAGGGGTGCCGATAATTGATCATATAACTTAACATCAGTCTTGGAACTTACGAAGAACAAGTCAATAAGAGTCTCTGTTGTCATTGTATAGTGTGTGGCAGTATTGGAATTAACAACATGCAACCCTATTGATTGCATGCTCCCCGTTAAATGTGTTTCTTCAAGCACATGACTATTAAAGTCACCAGTGACTATAATATCATTATAATGACAATTTATATCCTCAAGTCTCTTCACCAAGTCATCATATTGCACTCTTTTGTTCGGACGGTATACAACCCCAACTAGAACTTTTCTACGCAAATAGTGAAGTTCGGCAAAAATATATTCAACTTTGTCTGTTGAACTAGACGAAGCAATGAGTCTGAAATCTATGTCATGTCTTATATAGATAGCAACTCCACCACCTCTGCCATCCCGATCGGATCTTAAAAACCTGTACCCATCTACAGATACCAGTCTATTCCCATAATGTGGTTGAAACCATGTCTCAGAGACCGCAATAACTCAACACCGGATTTCTCAAATATAAAGCGAAACTCATCAATTTTGTTCTTAAGGCTCTGAGCATTTATATGCACAATTTTCAGTCCTGGCTTCTGTCGCGCTAGAACCCTGACCATCAGGTGTATATTGTCTCTAGAATTTTCCCTTTCATTACGAGGGAACAACATATTGAGAAACATACATGTAATTGTAGACAGTACAAATCTTTGATTTTAAATTTATGTATGAAAAGGCAACGTTATTTAGTTTGAAAGATAAATAAAAATAAATAAATAATAGTTTAAAAGGGCTTAATTTCATGAAAAATTTAATTAAAAAGATTCTCATCATTATTGTTTTAGCAAGTATCTGCGTTATGTTGTTCTCTGCTAGTTTCAGCAGAGCGAAAAAGAGTATCCAGCATATTGATGTGTTCAATGCATATTGGGTTATCATTATGATGTCCAACAAGTGTGCCAAGTCTAGTTCAAATCGGTTCATAACCTGATATACCTGTCATATAAACCGATCTTGGGTCTTGACTTCTTGAGTCTCTAGAGGGCGCAATTCTTATCCGATTTGAATGAAAACCTGAGATAGCTGTCATATAAACAGATCTGGGGACTTGACTTCTTGAGCTTCTAGAGGGCGCAATTCCTATCCGATTTGGTTGACATTTTGCATGACGTATTTTTTTTATTTACTTTCAAAAACTGTGTCAAATAAGATTCAAATCGGTTCATAACCTGATATAGCTGCTATATAAACCGATCTGGGATCTTGACTTTTGAGCCTCTAGAGGCCGCAATTATTATCCGATTTGCCTGAAATTTTGTACGACGGATCCTCTCTTGACCATCAACATACGTTTTTATTATGATCTGAATCGGTCTATAGCCTGATACAGCTCCCATATTAATTGATCTCTCTATTTTACTTCTTGAGGCCCCAAAGGGCGCAATTCTTATTCGAATTGACTGACATTTTACACAGGTCTCCAACATATAATCTAATTGTGGTCCAAATCGGACCCTATCTTGATATCGCTCTAATAGCAGAGCAAATCTTTTCTTTTGCCGGGAAAAGAACTCGACAAATGCGACCCATGGTGGAGGGTACATAAGATTCGGCCCGGCCGAACTTAGCACGCTTTTACTTGTTATTCGTTAGTTTATTATTTCTATCAATATTGCTATCAATATTATTATTATTAAATGTAATTTGAAGGCAACTTAAATGTACGCAATATATTAGGAAAAAATATTATAAAATAACCTAAATTTAATATCACAATATTTAAGTTTAAAGAAGTTTTACAAACAGTTACTAATTTTAACTATACTACTTGGGTAGTAGAAAAATAGAACCCGTTAAACCAAACTTCTCAGATAATCGTAGATTGAACTCCTTCATTTGTCATTAGATGTTAGTGTCATTTCGTTTCAAATAGGTTTTGTCTTGTGATTTCTGCTCAATTTAATTTTAATCTAAAGCGAGTACAGAAGGCAGGTGAAACTGATCCCTGGGGAACTCCAGCAGGAATGGTTTTCATCGACAATTGTTGAATTTCAACATAACAGTGAAGCCTCTTTCGGTAAGAAAATCGCTTAATAATTTAAACCAATATAATGGAAAATTCATTTTATTAAGCTCATATAGTAAACCTTTATGCTAAATTGAATCAAAGGCTTTTTCGATTGCTTGTTTAACTTCATGAGTTTTGAAAAATTGGGCTCTGAAACCATACTAGCAGTCATGGATAAGGTAATTTTCTTCTATAAAACTCGGAAGTCTTTGAAATAAAATTCTCTCGAAAATTATGCAAATCGAGATAAGAAGGCTGATGGGTCGGTAACTGTTAGGCGATTTAGATCTTTGCTTTTTTATGAATCGGAATATCCTTTGCTATCGTGAAGCGCTTTGAAAAAATCGAAAATTAAAAACAAAATTTAAACTTTTTGAGAAAATTTATTAGAAATGCTACCTCATTTTGAATCGTAAGGGATGTGATATCGTCGTTCGCGGTTGAATATTTCTTGCCATCGTTGTCAATCCTACTTTCCCTTCTATCGTACTTATCATATCTATCGTCAGCTGCTGAGCATTTACGAAATGATCAGAGAGAAATTCAGCTTTCTCACGATTACGGCAAACCATTATGTTCTTATAAACCAAAATTCCTGTTCCCCTATTTTTTCCCATAATACGCTTTATCACCTTCAAAAAGTTCCTACCATCAACCTTCAGAGTGGGAAAAAAGTTACTCCATTGAATGTTCCTACTTCTACTCATCCTAATTGCAATCATCTTATTAATTCCGTTGATCACAGCCTGGTATGTAATTCTTAAACTCTGATCCGAACTCCTCTGTGCAATTCTTCTGAATTAATTTCTGGTCGAATTCATAAGTTCATATTCAGCTGTCATCTGAACACTGTCTGTGGCTCTGCGACCGTAAATCACAGAAAAAACCAACTACCAATTTTGTATGTGAAACTTTAAATTCTCACTGAATTTTAGCATTGAATCGAATACATTATTTGTTGATGTTAGTAAGTCTCTACAAGAGACTTGACAGACAAAGTTATAGAAATTTTGTTGACTTTCAACAAATTCTTTAGTTGAGGTAATTATATATTTTTATACCCTCCACCATAAGATAGGGGGGTATACTAATTTCGTCATTCTCTTTGTAACTACTCGAAATATTCGTCTGAGACCCCATAAAGTATATATATTCTTGATCGTCGTGACATTTTATGTCGATCTAGCCATGTCCGTCCGTCTGTCTGTCGAAAGCACGCTAACTTCCGGAGGAGTAAAGCTAGCCGCTTGAAATTTTGCACAAATACTTCTTATTAGTGTAGGTCGGTTGGTATTGTAAATGGGCCATATCGGTCCATGTTTTGATATAGCTGTCATATAAACCGATCTTGGGTCTTGACTTCTTAAGCCTCTAGAGTGCGCAATTCTTATCCGATTGGAATGAAATTTCGCACGACGTGTTTTGTCATGATATCCAACATCTGTGCCAAGAATGGTTCAAATCGTTCTATAACCTGATATTGCTGTCATATAAACCGATCTTGGGTCTTGACTTCTTGATCCTCTAGAGGGCGCAATTCTTATCCGATTTGAATGAATTTTGGCACGACGTGTTTTGTTATGATATCCAACAACTGTGCCAAGTATGGTTCAAATCGGTTCATAACCTGATATAGCTGTCATATAAACCGATCTGGGATCTTGACTTCTTGAGCCTCTAGCGTGCGCAATTCTTATCCGATCATAATGAAATTTTGCACGACGGATTCTCTCATGACCGTCAACATACGTGTTTATTATGGTCTATAGCCCGATACAGCTCCCATATAAATCGATCTCTCTATTTTACTTCTTGAGCCCCCAAAGGGCGCAATTCTTATTCGAATTGGATGACATTTTACACAGGTCTCCAACCTATAAATTTAATTGTGGTCCAAACCGGACCATATCTTGATATCGCTCTAATAGCAGAGCAAATCTTTTCTTATATCCTGTTTTGCCTAAGAAGAGATGCCGGGAAAAGAACTCGACAAATGCGATCCATGGTGGAGGGTATATAAGATTCGGCCCGGCCGAACTTAGCACGCTTTTACGTGTTATATATTTTTTCATTAAACTAAATTTAGGAAATTCGGCATAAAAAAGTATGAATTTCGCATTCAGAAAAAAATGTTTTAGAGTGGGTTTTAACTTTTAATAATTTAATAATTTGAGACACTTATTACTCAATTAATTAAACTTATTGATTTATTTCATCATTAATAAGATGATCTCGGCATTCTAGAGGATGCGTGCAAGACTACCAATGAGGAGTTCAATACTCTGCGGCACCATAATTATTAAAATTTGTTTTTAAGGGTAATAATAGAGAGTGGAAGAGGAAAACCCGAGAGCAGCAGTAAAACGAACGAGACAAAGTAGCGCGAGTCGAACATAGAAAACAAAAACACTACCACCCGAAGCAAAGCACATGCGTTGGCTGGTTAGATGGTTTTTTGACTTGCATATGGATATTTTGTTGTTGTTATATATTGGCTTGCAAAGACGTATTATGTTATGATATCCAACAACTGTGTCAAGTATGGTTCAAATCGGTTCATAACCTGATATAGCTGTAATATAAACCGATCTTGGGTCTTGATTTCTTGAGCCTCTAGAGTGCGCAATTCTTATCCGATTTGAATGATTTTTTGCACGTGGTTATGATATCTAACAACTGTGCCAAGTATAGACTCAAGTCTATCCGTGAACTTCTAGAGGGCGCAATTCCTATCCGATTTGGCTGAAATTTTGCATGACGTATTTTATTTTTACTTTCAACAATTGTGTCAAATAAGGCTCAAATCGGTTCATAACCTGATATAGCTGCCATATAAACCGATCTGGGATCTTGACTTCTTGAGTCTCTAGAGGTCGCAATTATTATCCGATTTGCCTGAAATTTTGTACGACGGATCCTCTCATGACCATCAACATACGTCTTCATTAACCAAATCGGTCTATAGCCCGATACAGCTCCCATATATTGGGTTGCCCAAAAAGTAATTGCGAATTTTTCATATAGTCGGCGTTGACAAAATTTTTTCACAGCTTGTGACTCTGTAATTGCATTCTTTCTTCTGGCAGTCATCAGCTGCTACTTTTAGCTTGCTTTAGAAAAAAAAGTGTAAAAAAAGTATATTTGTTCATTCTAAGTTTTATTAAAAATTCATTTACTTTCTTTTAAAATATCCGCAATTACTTTTTTGGCAACGCAATACATTGATATCTCTATTTTACTTCTTGAGCCCCCAAAGTGCGCAATTCTTATTCGAATTGAATGATATTTTACACAGGTCTCCAACATATAAATTAATTGTGGTCCAAAGTGGACCATATCTTGATATCCCTGTTATAGCAAAACAAATCTTTTCTTATATCCTGTTTTGCCTAAGAAGAGATGCCGGAAAAAGAACTCGATAAATGCGATCCAAGGTGGAGAGTATATAAGATTCGGACCGGCCGAACTAAGCACGATTTTACTTGTTTCTACTAAAGTTGATGTTTTTCAAAATTATTTTTATCTATACGCAGGCATCACCCAGCAAATTCACAAACCCATCAATCGAACATCTGAATTGCAAAGTTGTACAATAAATCCAATAATGAAATGAAACGTTACCAATTAGCCTCTCTGAAATCTGGATATAGTTTTGTGGTTTCATTGAACTTTTCGTTAACCGTATATATAACAAGTACACGATCAGAATAAAATTTGTGCAAGTGCGTTTTTAAGACAATACAATCTAAAGAGTAGTTTGATAGTAAAATATCTGTGGTGGAGTTTTTTCGTTGCTTTATTGAGTTTAACATTTTTTGGTACGTATTTTACTTGTAGTCTGATGATTTTGTTTCGTTCTGATTGACAACATACACCTGTGAACTCATGGTCTGGGAAGAGCCTTTTTTTCGTGTAATGAAACGAGAAAGAAACGTGGTTTAATACTAATGTTATGCAAACTTATAATATTCCAGGTTACAAAGTAATGCATTGTTGTCGATCTGCCGAATATGGCACTTCTGTATTTTTTAGGGACCACTTGCAGGTTCTAAGTGCAGAACGTGAAAGCAAAGATTTCATAGATTTTATCGTTTTAAAACTGCAATATTTAAAAATCCAAGGGAAACCGCTTACAATTATATCCTACTAGCTGACCCGGAACAAAAGTTTCCTTGGAATATTTATTTTCGACTTATAGTTTAACAATATAAGTGCCTTTATCTGAATCCCATATAATCTTTATTGGTCTACGATTTTAAGTTTGGATTTCAGTTGTACTCTATTCTTAAAATACTTTATTTCAGCCCGATATTCGCATGATATTTGAATTAGGGCTGTTTTTGGGAGTGGGGTGGTCCCACAAGCACTTGGCCCTGAAAAAATACCTGAAAAGTGCTCTTATTTCAAATACTATGTATTTAAATCCCATATTGCCATTGGTTTAAGGTAATTTACACGATGAGGCGTCCCCCAAACACATGGCCCCAAAATAGATTATTAAATTCGTTTTCTAATCTCAAATACCTTTCATTTGAGCCACATATTGGCATGGTCGAAAATTTTTTTCCCTTTGGGGGTGTTTTGGGGAAGGGGTGATGCCCTAAATACATGGTCCTACATTTGGATATCAAATTCGTATTCTACTCCCAAATACCTTTATTTGAGCTACATATTGCGATGGTCACAAAAAATTGCTTTTTGTGGGGTAAAGGGGGTAGACTCCCAGAAAATTGGTTCCGAAAGTGGGTATCAATTCTTGCTCTACCGTCCAATACCTTTTATTTAAGCTCCACATTGACATGGTCGGTAAATATGCCCGATTTAGGAGTGTTTTGGGAATTGAGGTGATCCCTCAAACACTAAGCCCGGAAAATATATCAGCAGCGTGCTCTATTCTCATTTAACTATATATCATTTATTTGAACCCCATATAGCCATTGGCCTTAAAATTTAATATCAATTTCGTTTTCTAGTCTCGTTTAAACTCCTTATTGCAAACGTCAGCAAATATGACCGTTTTGGGGTATTGGCCCTAAAAACTATAAATATTTAGTTCCACTCTCTTTAAGACCCAAATTGTCTTGGTGAGCAAATACGTCCTTTTTAAGGGTTGTAATGGTGGTGGAAAGTCCCCTAGACAGTTGGTCTCTAATGTTTATATCAGATACGTGGTCTACTCCCAAATACCTTTAATTTGACCCCCATATTTTTATAGTCGGCAAATACTTCCCATTTCGGTGGTGTGGTGGGGGTGGCGTGGCCCCATAAACACCTTGTCCGAATATTTATATCAGATTCGTGCTTTACTCCCAAATATCATTCATTTGAGCCCCATATGGTTATGGTCGTAAATTTTTCCCCTGGGGAATGTTTTTGGGGAGTGGCGACCCCCCAAACTCTTGGTTCCATATTTCAATATCTTCAATACCTTTTATTTAAGCCCTATATTCCCATGGTCAGTAGATAGGTCCTGTTTGGGGGGTGTTTTGGGGAAGGGGTGGACCCCCAGAAACTTGGTCCCACATTTGGATATCAGATTCGTATTCTACTCGCAAATACCTTTCATTTGAGTCCCATATAGCCCTGGTCGGTAAATATGTCCGATTTAGGGGTGTTTTGGGGTTTGGGGTTGTCCCCCTAACAATTGGTCCGACATTTGGATATCAGATACGTTTTCTTGTCCTAAATAAATTCATTTGAGTCCCATATTGTTGTGACTGGTCTAAATATATGTTTGGTAGCTTTTAGGGTCGGAAGGCCCCCTCGGTACCCTATCCGAATTTTAGACACCAAATTTTTATTTTTAGGTTACTATATAAGTGCACACAAAATTTCGCTTAAATCGCTCCACCCATCTCTGAGATCTAGCGTTTCTGAAAATAAGGATAAGGGGGAGCGTTCACCCCCTTTTAGATATCAAACAAGTAAAAGCGTGCTAAGTTCGGCCGGGCCGAATCTTATATACCCTCCACCATGGATCGCATTTGTCGAGTTCTTTTCCCGGCATCTCTTCTTAGGCAAAAAAAGGATATAAGAAAAGATTTGATCTGCTATTAGAGCGATATCAAGATATGGTCTGGTTTGGACCACAATCAAGAAATAAAATAGAGAGATCGATTTATGTGGGAGCTGTATCGGGCTATAGACCGATTCAGACCATAATAAACACGTATGTTGATGGTCATGGGAGCATCCGTTGTACAAAATTTCAGGCAAATCGGATAATAATTGAGACCTCTAGAGGCTCAAGAAATCAAGATCCCAGATCGGTTTATATGACAGCTATATCAGGTTATGAACCGATTTGAACCTTATATGACACAGTTGTTGAAAGTCAGAATAAAATACGTCTTGCATAATTCCACCCAAATCGGATAAGAATTGCGCACTCTAGAGGCTCAAGAATTCAAGACCCAAGATCGGTTTATATGGCAGCTATATAAGGTTATTGACCGATTCCAACCATACTTGGCACAATTATTGGATATCAAAAGAAAACAAGTCGTGCAAAACTTCATTACAATCGGATAAGAATTGCGCACTCTAGAGGCTCAAGAAGTCAAGAAGTCAAGACCCAAGATCTGTTTATATGGCAGCTATATCAAAACGTGGTCCGATATGGCCCATTTACAATACCAACCGACCTACACTAATAAGAAGTATTTGTGCAAAATTTCAAGCGGCTAGCTTTACTTCTTCGGAAGTTAGCGTGCTTTCGAAAAACAGACGGACGGACGTGGCTAGATCGACATAAAATGTCGCGACGATCAAGAATATACATATATACTTTATGAGGTCTCAGACGAATATTTGGAGTAGTTACAAACAGAATGACGAAATTTGTATACCCCATCCTATGGTGGAGTGTATAAAAGATACTTAAGTACTGTTATTGGTATTTTTTAGTACTTTATTTACAGATCGGCCCAGATTTGGTTATAGCTGCCATATAGACCGATCCGCCGATTTAGGGTCTTAGGCCCATAAAAGCCACATTTTTTATCCAATATTGCTGATATTTGGGTCAGTAATTATGCAAGGCCCTTCGACATCCTTCTTCCATTTGGCCCAGATCGGTCCAGATTTGGGTAAAGCTGCTATATAGACCGATCCGCCGATTTGGGTCTTAGGCCCATAAAAGCCACATTTATTGTCCGATGTCGCCGAAATTTCGGACAGTGAGCAAGGTTAAGCGCTTCGACGTCCTTTTGCAATTTGGCCCAGATCGGTTTAGATTTGGATATAGCTACCATATAGACCGATCTCTTGATTTGAGGTTTTGGGCCAATAAAAGGCGCATTTATTGTCCGATGTCGCCGAAATTTGGGACAGTGAGTAAGGTTAAGCACCTAGACATATTTCTGCAATATGGCACAGATCGGTCAATATTTCGATATAGCTGCCATATTGACCGATCTCTCGATTTAAGGTTTTGGGCCCATAAAAGGCGCATTTATTGTCCGATGTCGTTGAAATTTGGGACAGTGAGTTGTGTTAGAACCTTCGACTTTATTCTTTGATTTGGCCCAGATCGGTCCAGATTTGAATATAGCTGCCATATAGTCCGATCTCTCGATGTGAGGTTTTGGGACCATAGAAGGCGTAATTATTGTCCGATGTCGCCGAAATTTGGGACAGTGAGTTAGGTTAAGCCCTTTGACATCCTTCTTTAATTTGGATCAGATCGGTCCAGATGTGGATATAGCTGCCATATAGACCGATCTCTCGATTTAAGGTTTTGGGACCATAAAAGACGCATATATTGTCCCATTTCGTCAAAACCTGGAACAGTGAGTTGTGTTAGGCTCTTCGACATTTTTCTGCAACTTGGCCCAGATAGGTCCAGATTTGGATATAGGTGCCATATAGACCGATATCTCGATTTAAAATCGTGGCCCCATAAAAGGCGCATTTATAATCCGATTTCACTGAAATTTGTTGGGATTTTCGAAATTCGTGTCGTATATGGTTCAGATCGGTTTATTTTTAGATATAGCTACTTAAAGACCAATATTTTTTTACACAATTGAACAATGACTTGTCCTTATATTGGGTTGCCCAATATAAGGCAAGACGAAAGATGGTTTACATATATACCCGAGGTGGTGGGTATCCAAAGATCGGCCCGGCCGAACTTAACACCTTTTTACTTCTTTTCTTCTTTTATAAAGAAGACATATTATAGATGCGTTTTAAGTGCAGTTTGAAACAAATATGTCAACTTAAACGGGTACAATATCATCTTTCAAACAGACACTTTTTTTAAAACAAGAAACAACGTGCTAAGTTCGACCGGGCCGAATCTTGGGAACCCACCACCATGGATGATGCACAATGGGTGCTGAAAGCACCATCAATGTCAAGGAATGTTACCATTGTATATACCTTGACAACGAAAGAACCCTCGATGTAGCCAACTAGGTGGTGAAGAGTTGTTTTAATGGACTTGCCCCTACTATCTTTGCCCCAAGATTTGTTTCTATCAACCTTTATAGTCTTCAGCATTAAGGATGATGCACTAATAGGAAGAAAATCTTTCGCCGTCGAGTGGTAAAATTTTTCCGCTTATGGAATGAAAACTACTCCTTAAGAAATAGACCCAGTCTATCGTAGAACGCTTGTAATTCAGCTGGTGATACCTCATCAGGGCTTGACATTTGAAAGGAGTCGAAATTTTTATGGTCCAATGGACGAATGCATATCGGTGACAATCCGACGAATGCATATCGGTGACAAACTTTTCTGATGCCACGTAGTTCTTCAGAGAGTTTCCCTGGAAATGTGTGTCAACAAGTAGTTCTAGTGTTTCATCATTAGACAAGATCTTCCTTAGCCAAGACGCCTCAGATGTATCCTCCACGGAGCTGCAGAATTCCATCCATGATTTGTTCTGAACCTTTCTCAGCTCGCCATTGCATTTTCTTACCTCAGACTTATATACGACCGAATAGAGTGGTGCCCTTGTGGCTTTCGCCCTGTTGAAGAGTTTTCTGCAGCGCATCCTTAGGCCAACCAGTGCTGGGTTCCACCATGGCGGTCGTTATTTGCCCCTTGGCTTTGCTGTAGGACATGCTGACAAAAACGAGTTTAGGGCCTTTTTGATCCGTTTGACCATTATGTTGATGCCCTCCGCAATTTTCACATTATTCTGATATAGAAGGCACGGTTGTGCAGAATGTGTGCCGAAATTTACCCCGCATATTTTGCGCTTTCAGTAAATGGAACAATAACTCCTCCTCATGTAGGTTTTACGTCCTTTTTGGATATAGCTCCCTTATAGACCAATTTCCCGATTAAAGATTTTTCACTCATAGGTTATTTATTTTCGATTTTGCTGTAACTAAGTAGAGTGTGATGTGTAAACATCTCCTCCCGGAATATGGTGCAAATCGGCTACTATTTCAATATCTTCTTACATAACCAATAAGGAAAGGCAAAAGTCGAGCGGTGCCGACTTTATAATACCCTACACCTACCCTATAAGTACAAAGTGGGAGCTATATCTAATTCTGAACCAAATTTGAAGAACCTCGGCTGATGTTTTCGAATACCAAATTTCGAGCAAATATAATACTTTACTTTAATTGGCTATGACAGAATATTTGTTCCACTAGCCGAACGTAGAATAGCGTTCCAAGCGCCTCGATCTTCTGCGCTCATTCTAAAATCTCTGACACCTAGTTTCGATGTGTCTCCCACAACGTTATCTTCCATTGGGCTTTTGGTCTTCCCGGTTTGCGTGTACCACCGTGTCTGCCTTCAAAAGACTTCTTTGCTGGAGCTTCTTCATCCATTCTAACAACATGACCTAGCCAACGCAGCCGTTGTATTTTGATGCGTGTAACTCGTCGTCGTCATACAGCTCGTGGTGCATACGTCGCATATATTCTCCGTTAACTCAAACTGTTCCATATATTTTGCGAAGAATCTTTCTCTCAAATACTCCAAGCACTGCCTCATCTGCTTTCACAAGTACCTTAGAACCATATAACACCACGGGTAGTATCAGTGTCTTGTATAGTGTAATCTTCGTCTGTCGAGAGGTGGCCTTGTTTCTAAACTGCTTACTTAATCCAAAGTAGAATCTGTTTTCCAGTATTATTCTTCTCTTAATCTCATAACTGATGTCATTCGTTTCGGTTACGGCGGTGCCGAGTTAGATAAAGGTACTGACTGTCTCAAAGTGGTGATTTCCAATTTTCTCCATTATCTTTATCTGCTCGGTTGTGCAAGGCTTTTTGGGGGTTGATACCATCCATCTCGTCTTATCTCCATTTACTGCCAGACCCATTTTTGACTCTCTTTCGATTCTTTCAAAGGCTGCAGTTACTACTTCCGGTGACCGACCTATGATATCGATGTCGTCGGCATAGGCGAGTAGCATGTGTTCTCTTGTGATCTGCATCTCGTATAATCTTCTCCAGCAGTATATTAAAGAGATCACACGATAGGCTGTCTCCTTTTCTGAAACCTCGTTTGGTATTAAATAGTTCGGAGAGATTCTTTCCTATTCTTACTGAGGAACGCGTATCAGCAAGTGTCATTCTGCAGAGTCTTATTAATTTTTCAGGGATACCAAACTCAGATATGGCTTGAAATACCTTTGAACGTAAAGGAGTATCGAAGGCGGCTTTGTAGTCTACAAAGAGATGGTAAGTGTTGATTTGTCCTTCTCGGGTCTTTTCCAGGATTTGGCGCAGTGTGAATATCTGGTCTAGGGTGAATTTACCAGGTCTAAAGCCGCATTGATAGGGGCCAATTTTCTCATTGACTTTAGGCTTTAATCTTTCACACAGTACGCTCGAGAGTATCTTGTATGCGATGGGTATGCGTTCTTCTAGACAGATTGCGCAGATAAGCTGATGCATACGCCTTATCATCGTGTCGCCTCCGGTCTTAAATAGTTCAGCGGGTAACCCGGCGGCTCCTGCTGCCTTGTTGTTCTTTAGTCGGGTCACTGCTACTTGGACCTCATTCTGACTGAGAGGTAAACATTATATACCAACATCAGGGATTGGTTCTGCGGTATCCCCTTCGTCGCCTACGTTGGACACTAGCATTTGGTCAAAATGTTTTTTCCATATCCTCAGCGTGTTATCTGTGTCAGTTACCAGATTTCCTTCTCTGTATCCTCTTCGCCGCCAATGTCGGACACTAGCAGTTGGGTCAAATGTTCTTTCCATATCCTCAGCATGTTATCTGTGTCAGTTACCAGATTTCCTTCTTTGTCTCTGCGGGAAAATGTGCCTGCACCAAAGCCATCGGTTTGATGTTTAATTCTTTGGTAGAATTTCCGGACTTCATTCTGACTCCTGTACATCTCAATTCGCTCACACTCACGTCTTTCCATTTCTTTTTTTCTTTCTGCGGAATAGACGTTTCTCCTCTCTCCTTTTCTCCCGATACCTCTCCTTCATCTGTCGCGTTGCTACTGATTGCAGGGTTGCTCAATATACCGCATTCTTGGCTTCAGTAGCATCTCGACATTCTTGGTCGTACCATGGGTTTCTTGGAGACCGGATTTCGCGTCATTTTCCATGGAGTGGGCAATAGTTTGCCACTGCGCCATTATATCATCGGAACAAGTGGTGCTTTCATCAGGCAGTTGGGTCAGTCGAGTGGAGTATGCCGCTGCCATTTGTTGTGTTTGCAGCTTTTCAATGTCCAGCTTCCGTGCAGTCTCAGATCGTACTTTCCTCGCCATGTTCAAACGGCTGCGATCCTTTGCTGCAACAAGGTAATGATCCGAATCTATATTCGCTCCACGGATCGATCGTACATCTAACACGCTGGATGAATGCCTTCCATCTATCACAACGTGATCAATTTGGTTTCTCGTGTTTTGATCGGGTGACAGCCATGTGGCTTTGTGGATATTTTTATGTTGAAATCTGGTGCTACTAACTACCATGTTTTTTGCCGCGGCGAATTCTATCAGCCTCAACCCCATTACTGGACGTTATCTCGTGGAGGCTAAACTTTCCGACTGTTGGACCAAAAATTTCTTCCTTCCCTATTTTCGCATTAAAATCTCCCAGAACGATTTTAATATCATGGGCGGGGCAGAGATCATATTCTCTCTCTAGGCGCTCGTAGAAAATATCCTTGATCTGCTCGTCTTTGACTTCCGTCGGGGCTTGGGCACAAATAAGGCTGATATTGAAGAATTGGGCTGTTATGCGGATTGTGGGTAGCCTCTTATCCACCGGAGTAAAGCTGGAGACAAGGTGTTTCAGTCTCTGACTAACCACAAATCCACAACCAAATTCATGCCTCGTGTTATGGCAGCTATCGTATAGTTCGTCACCGTTTGGTGTTGTAGTGACGCCATTCCCAGTCCATCGCACTTCCTGAAAGGCGGTAATATCTGCCTTGTACATCTCTAATACATCCGCCAGCGCGAATTCAGCACCTTCTCTACAAAGAGTGCGGACATTCCAGGTACAGATCCGCAAATCATGGTACTTTTTTTGTTTGCGTGGGTCGTCAAAGTTGAGGGGTCCGTTTTTACTATTCCTTTGTTTCTCATAGTAGTTCTCGGTTTTCCGGGGCGGGTTAGTGACCCAGCGCCCCAACCGCATGGGTTTTGTGGGATTGCACACGTATCCCTCGTTGTGGCGAGCCGAGCAAATATATACAAACTATAATAAATACAGTTGACAAATGACAATGTTTTTTTCAAATTACCCAAAACCTGACGAACATATATATGGGAGATACGTCTAAATCTGAACCGATTTTGACCAAAGTTTTTTTATTGTGGTAGGTATCGAGGAAAGCATTTTGCACTATTTTGGTCAAATTGATCAATAGAAGTGAAAATCGGCCGATATACATATATGGCAGTAATATCTAAATGTGAACCGATTTCTATGAAATTCACCATTAATGTTGAGAGTCAAGAATCCTTCCTACCAAATTCCAAGAGAACCGGTTGACAAATGACAATTTTATTGCATTATTACTGCAAATCGGACGAACATGTTGCCAAATTCAATAGGCTTCGTCTCATAAAACTCGGACTCGGCTATAAAAAGGAGGCCCCTTATCACTGAGCTTAAAACTTGAATGGGACTGCACTCATTGATATGTGATATGTATATATATATATATATATATATATATATATATATATATATATATATATATATATATATATATATATATATATATATATATATATATATATATATATATTGAGACTAATCACGACAACATGGGACTCAAATAGAAGGTATTTAAGAGTAGAAAACGTATCTCATATCCAATTGTCGAACTAAGTATTTTGGGACCACCCCAACATATAGCAATATGGGACTCAAATGTAAGGTATTTGCGAGTATAATACGAATTAGATATACAAATATGAGACCAAGTTTCTGGGGGTCCACCCCTTCCCCAAACAGGACTTATTTACTGATCATGGCAACGTGGGGCTCATAAAAAGGTATTTCAGTGTACAATACGTATCTGATATCCAAATGATGGACCAAGTGTTTGGGGGACCACCCCTCCCCATAAAGACCCCCAAAGAGGACACATTTACGACCATAGAGGAAGCAAATCACGAATCTGATGTCAATATTCTGCAAAAAGTGTCTATGGAGCCACCCCACCCCCATAAAACCATCCAAATAGATTATATTTGCTGACCATTGCAATATGGGGCTCAAATAAGAGGTTTTATAGAGTAGAACACAAATCTGATTGCGGGGTCAAGTCACTGAGTGGCCGCACCATATCCCAAAATACCCCCCAAACCGGACGTGTGTGCCGGCTATGGAATTTGGGGGTTCAAATGAAAAGTATTTGGGAGTAGACAACGAATGTGATACCAACATTCGGGACCAACTGTCTAAGGGACGTCCCACCCGTATAACAATCTCCAAATAGGACGTATTTGCTGACCATGACAATTGGTTTTTTTGGGCTCATACCCCAAACTGGACATATTTTCTGAGTTTTGCAATATCTTATATATAAAAATCTATTTGTGTTTGTTTGTAGGTATGTTTGTGTGTTCCTTATAGACTCAGAAACGGCTGAACCGATTTTCTTGAAATTTTCACAGATGGTGCATCCGTGGTGATCCCACCCCCTTACCCTAATTTTCAGAAATGCCAGATCTCAGAGATGCGTGGTGCGATTTAAGCGAAATTTTGTGTGCTCTCATACAGTACAGAAAATAAAAATTTTGTGTCCAAATTTCAGATGGGGTACCTAGGGGTGACGCCCCACCCTAAAACCAACAAAACATATATTTAGGCCAATCACGACAATATGGGACTCAAATGAAAGGTATTTAGGATAAGAAAACGTATCTGATATCTAAATGTCGGACCAAGTGTTAGAGGGACCACCCCAGCCCCCAAAACACCCCTAAATCGGGCATATTTACCAACCATGGCAACATGGGACTCAAATGAAAGGTATTTGCGAGTAGACCATGTATCTGATATCAATATTAGGAACCGACTGTCTAGCGGATGTCCCACCACCATAACAACCCCTAAATAGGACGTATTTGCTCACCAAGAAAATTTGGGTCTTAAAAAGAGTGGAACTATTGGGTTGCCCAAAAAGTAATTGTCGGTAATATAGTAGTATATAGTCGGCGTTGACAAATTTTTTCAACGGCTTGTGACTCTGTAATTGCATTCTTTCTTCTGTCAGTTATTAGCTGTTACTTTTAGCTTGCTTTAGAAAAAAAGTGCTCGAAATTTTGTTTACATTTGTTTGCTTGGCGTCAATTTTAATATGGGAGGGCACTGCAGCGCGGAGGTTAGCATGTCCGCCTATGACGCTGAACGCCCAATCCTGGCGAGATCATCAGAAAAAATTTTCAACGGTGGTTTTCCCCTCCTAATGCTGGCAACATTTGTGAGGTACTATGCCATGTAAAACTTATATACCAAGAGGTATCGCACTGCGGCACGCTGTTCGTACTCGTCTACAAAAAGGAGGCCCCTTATCATTGGGTTTTAAAACTTGAATCGGAATGCACTCATTGATATGTGAGAAGTTTGCCCCTGTTCCTTAGTGGAATGTTCATGGGCAAAATTTGCATTTGCAATGTGGGGGGACCACCCCAATCCCCAAAACAGCCCTAAATCGGGCATATGTAATTACCATGTCAATGTGGAGCTTAAAGAAAATGTATTGGGGGTAGAGCAAGAATTGATACCCATTTTCGGGACCAATTCTCTGGGGGTCTATCCCTTTCCCAAAATACCCCACAAACAGCAATTATTTACGGACCATCGCAATATGGGGCTCAAATAAAAGTATGTTGGACCATGTCTTTTAGGCATCACCCCTTCCGCAAAACACCCCCCAAAGGGTAAAAATGCGACCATGCCAATATGTAGCTCAAATGAAAGGTATTTGAGATTAGAAAACAAATTTGATAACCAATATTGAGGCCAAGTGTTTGGGGGACGCCTTATCCCATAAACTACCATTAGACCAATGGCAATATGGGGTTTAAAAAAGTGGTATTTGAGAGAAGAGTACTATGCTGATATTCTTCTCAGGGTTAAGTGTCTGGCGGACAACCTCACCCCCGAAAACTTAACTAAATTGGACACACATATTCACCGATCATGGCAATATGGGGCTCAAATGAAAGGTATTTGGGAGTAGAGCACGAAATGCGTATCTACTATCGGGACCACATTTCTGGGGGTCCACACCACCTCCTTAACGTACCAACCACCACCCTAGGGCCCGTCCTACTACCAAAATTCATATGAGAATACGGGTTCAAATAAAGTCTTTTGAGCATTTGGTACATCTAAAATCCACACTTAAATGACATTAAACTATCCAAGCGAATTCATACACCAAAAAAGATCATATGGAATTCAGATAAATGCATTTATATTTTTATGCTGATACTCAATCCATATACTTATACTATTTTCGTAGCATGGTATTTCACTAAAAGCTCTTTCATTGCTAAAAATAAATATTCAAGGATATTTTTTTCCATATCAAGTAAAAGAAGGAGCAGCCAAACCGGCCGGGTTCATCTATTGGGTGGCCCAAAAAGTAATTGTCGGTAATATAGTAGTAATATAGTCGGCGTTGACAAATTTTTTCAACGGCTTGTGACTCTGTTATTGCATTCTTTCTTCTGTCAGTTATCAGCTGTTACTTTTAGCATGCTTTAGAAAAAAGTGCGCGAAATTTTGTTTACATTTGTTTGTTTGGCGTCAATTTTAATATGGGTACCACATGTATTGAAAGAAATTCATTTAACAAACCGAATCAACGCTTGTGATATGCACCTTAAACGCAATGAATTCGATCCGTTTTTAAAACGAATCATAACTGGAGATGAAAAATGGATTGTTTACCACAACGTTAGTCGAAAACGATCATGGTTCAAGCATGGTAAACCAGCTCAAACCACTTCAAAGGCTGATATCCACCAAAAGAAGGTTATGCTGTCTGTTTGGTGGGATTGGAAGGGTGTGGTATATTTTGAGCTGCTTCCAAGGAACCAAACGATTAATTCGGATGTTTACTGTCAACAATTGGACAAATTGAATATAGCCATCAAGGAGAAGCGACCAGAATTGGTCAATCGTAAAGGTGTCATATTCCACCAGGACAACGCTAGACCGCACACATCTTTTGTCACTCGCCGAAAACTGAGTGAGCTTGGCTGGGAACTTTTGATGCATCCACCATATAGCCCTGACCTTGCACCATTAGACTACCATTTATTTCGATCTTTGCAGAAATCCTCAAATGGTAAAACTTTCGGCAATGATGAGGCTGTAAAATCGCACTTGGTTCAGTTTTTTGCAGATAAAAGCCAGAAGTTCTATGAGCGTGGAATACTAAATTTGACAGGAAGATGCCAAAAGGTTATCGAACAAAATGGCAATTATATAGTTCATTCTAAGTTTTATTAAAAATGCATTTACTTTCTTTTAAAAAATCCGCAATTACTTTTTAGGCAACCCAATAGTAACTGCTTTATGCAATAGCAGCTATATCCAAATATAGTCTGGTTTGGACCACATTCAGCACGGACATTGAGTGGTCTAATAAATACAAGTCACTTCAATTTTGGTTCAATATTGGCCTTTTTCGCAGCTTTGTTCAAATCTAGGCCGATCTGGGCCATCTTGAAGAAGGATATCGAGGGGCCTAACACAACTCACTGTCCTAAATTCCAGTGAAATCGGACAATAAATGCGCCTTTTATGGGCCTAAGAACTTAAACCGAGAGATCGGTCTGCATGCAGCTATATCCAAATCTGAACCAATCGAGGCCAAACTGAAAAAGGACGTCATGGGGCCTAACACAATTCACTATCTCAAATTTCAGCAGAATCGGATAATAAATGTTGCTTTATGGGCCTAAGACCTTTAAACGGCAGATAGGTCTATATTGGGGCTATATAGGGATATAGTCCGATGTAAGCCATCTTCGAACCTAACCTGTCTATAGACAAAAAAGAATCTGAGCAAAGATTCAGCTCAATATTTTCATTCGGAAAGAGTGTTACGTGATTTCAACAGACAGACGGACGGGCATGGCTAGATCATCTTAGATTTTCACGACGATCAAGAACATGTTTACTTTATAGGGTCGGAAATGGATATTTCGAAGTGTTGCAAATGGGATGACGAAAAGAATCGGCCATTCTTCGCTTGTGGATATAAAAAGGGTCAGAAAATAGAAGCTCTTGGGAGAAATTTTTATGTTCGACAACTGAACAGTTGTAAGCAAGTAAGACGTCAAGAACGAAAAATGTACCTATTCACTGTATACTTAGAATAGACAATAAAGGAGCCAATATAATGTAATTTTATCTTAACTCATGATGTGGCCTAAGAATGCCGTTTCATCACTCCAAAAATCCGTTAATGGTATACAGATTCATTCTTCGCTATAATCGCCCCATTTAGCTTTTTAATGAAATTCAGATTTTTGTTATGGAACCAATACAAAAATTAAACCGAACCTTGTTATATGAATTTTGACCTAAGAAACCACTTTTAATTGAATCTCTTGCTTTGCAAAAAATCTTCGGTGCTATTTAAAGCCAAATGCCGAGATCTTCCTACTTTAAAAATTTGTTTATATAATAACTAATAAGCAGGTTCTTTGATTCACCGCCCAGTTACTAGTATAAACACACAGAACTAGCACCCCAACTTTTTTTAGAACTGGCACACAACAATATTTTTCCGGACATTTGTCTGTGACACTTTATATTGTGAGTATATGTCTGTCGTTGTACAAACACTACAAATCCCGACACATCTATTTTAGGAACAACTCTTCTAAAGGGTAGGCTGAGCTTTCGAAAGAAGAGAAGAACAGTAAATATACCCGAAAAGGGATACGCTATACACAAATATATCCAGAGAGAAAACGATAAGAATATGAGCTTATATAAATCCACATAGCACATATTACACATACTAGCGGTAATAAAAACTCAGACAGACTCTAACCCTACAAACATTTGGGAGTTAATTTTTCACTCCCTCTCTGAAGTGACACTTTTTAGGTACATTTTAAAGACAGTTTGTAGAGATTTCATAATTTAAAACAACAAAATACATTACTATCGGCATTCTATCATTCATGTTTCACAAAATAGTTTAATATCATCGACTGTTCTTGGTGCAAATCTAAAGATAGATTTTTTGTTGTTGCTTGTGACGTAAACTCAAAAATCCCTACACATAAGTGAATGTATGCTTACTTAGCCTTCTGTAATACAGTTAGGCGTGTAGCACAGAGGGAGAGCATACGCCTCGCAATCGGGAGGTTGGCTGCGATCGTTAAGATCGACAAGAAAAGAAAACTATTTAAAGAAATAGAAATAAGAAGTAAGAGCGTGCTGAGTTCGGCCGGGCCGAATCTTATATACCCTCCACCATTGATCGCATTTCTCCACCATATGCGCGGTATCTCTTTTTTGACACAACGAATATTGAATAAGAACGGTTATGCTATTGGAGCTATATCAAGTTATAGTCCGATTCGGACCATAAATGAATGCTGAACATTGTAGAAGTCATTTTGTCATATTTCAGTTCATTCGGATAAGAATTGCGCCTTGTAGGAGCTCAAGCAGCAAAATCGGGAGAAAGGTTTATATGGGAGCTGTATCAAGCTGTTGCTCGAGTCAAACACGTTTATTGAAGGTCATGAGAGAAGCCGTTGTACAAAATTACAGCCAAATCGAATGAGAATTGCGCCCTCTAGAGGATTAAGAAGTCAAGATCTCAGATCGGTTTATATGGCAGCTATAACAAGTTCTATACCGATTTACGCCATACTTAGCACAGTTATTGGAAGTCATAACAAAACATTTCATGCAAAATTTCAGCAAAATCGGATGAGAATTGCGCGCTCTATTGGCTCAAGAAGTCAAGATACAAGATCGGTTTATATGACAGCTATACCAAATTATGAACCGATTTAAATCACACTTAGAAGTGCTACCAAACACTACTTGCAAAATTTCAGTTAAATCGGACGAGAATTTCGCCCTCTAGAGGCTCAAGATGTCAAGACCCAAGATCGGTTTATATGGCAGCTATATCAAAACATGGACCGATTTAGCCCATTTACAATACCAACTGACCTACACTAATGAAAAGTATTTGTGCAAAATTTCAAGCGGCTAGCTTTATTCCTTCGAAAGTTAGCGTGCTTTCGACAGACAGACGGACGGACATAGCTAGATCGACTTAAAATGACATGACGATCAAGAATACATATACTTTATGGGGTCTTAGACACATATTTCGAGGTGTTACAAACAGAATGACGAAATTAGTATACCCCCATCCTATGGTGAAGGTGTAACCGTCCTATGGTGGAGGGTATAAAAATATGAATAACAAGTAAGAGCGTGCTAAATTTGGCCAGGTCGAATCTTATATACCCTGCACCATGGTCGCATCTGTCGTGTTCTTTGCGCAGTATGTGTTGTTACACAAACAAAGTATAATGAATAAGGACGGAGGAGCAGCTATATCACGTCATAGTCCGATTTGGGGCCCAAGAAGCGAAATCGGGAGATCGGTTTTTATGGGAGCTGTATCAACCTATAGATCGATTCTGACCATATTGCACACGTATGTTGAAGGCCGTGGGAGTTGCCGTTGTACAAAATTTGTGCTAAATCAGATGAGAATTGCGCTCTCTAGGGGCTCAAGAAGTCAAGACCCAAGATGTGTTTATATGGCAGCTATATCAGATTATGGACCGATTTGAACCAAACTTCGCACAGTTGTTGGAAGTGATATCAGAACACCATCTGCAAAATTTCAGTCAAATCGGAAGAGAATTGTTGTCTTGTCTTGAGGTTCAAGAGGTCAAGACCAAAGATCGGTTTATATGGCTGCTATATCAGGTTATGGACCGATATGGACCATACTACTTACAGTTGTTGGAAGTGATATCAAAACACCACGTGCAAAATTTCAATTGTCAAATCGGACTAGAATTGCGTGCTCTAGAGGCTCGAGAAATCCAGACCCAAAATCGTTTTATATGGCAGCTATATCAAAACATAGACCGATTTGGCCCATTTACAATCCCAACCGACCTACACTAATAAGAAGTATTTGTGCACAATTTCAAGCGGCTAGCTCTACTCCTTCAAAAGTTAGCGTGCTTTCGACAGACAGACGGACGGACATGGCTAGTTCGACTTAAAATGTCACGACGATCAAGAATATATATACTTTATGGGGTCTTAGACGCATATTTCGAGGTGTTGCAAATAGAATGACGAAATTAGTATACCCCCATCTTATGATGGAGGGTATACAAATTATCTTCGCCCTAACAGCCGAAACACTTCGAGAAAAGAGAATTTACTCTTATATTATAATTTTGTCATTCCGTTTGCTACACATCGAAATATTCATTTCCGACCCTATAAAGTATATATATATTCTTGATCAGCGTAAAAATCTAAGACGATCTAGCCATGTCCGTTTGCTGTATGTTGAAATTACGCTACAGGCTTTAAAAATAGAGATATTGAGCTAAAATTTCGGACAGATTCTATTTTTCTCCATATATATATATATATATATATATATATATATATATATATATATATATATATATATATATATATATATATATATATATATATATATATATATATATATATATATATATATATATATGGAGAAAAATAGAATCTGTCCGAAATTTTAGCTCAATATCTCTATTTATATATATATATATATATATATATATATATATATATATATATTTATATAGCACCCATGTAGGCCGATCCGACGATTTAGGGTTTTAGGCCCATAAAATCAACATTTAATATCCGATGTCGCTAAAATTTGGGACAGTGAGTTGTGTTGAGCCCTTCGACATCCTTCTTCAATTTGGTCAAGATCGGTCCAGAGTTGGATATAGCTGACATATTGACCGATCTCTAGATTTAAGGTTTTTGGCCCATAAATGGCGCATTTATTGTCCGATTTCGCCGAAATTCGGGACAGTGAGTTGTTAAGCCCCTCGATATACATCTACAATATGGAACAGATCGGTCCAGATTTTGATATAGCTGCCATATAGACCGATCTCTATATTTAAGGTTTTTGGCGCTTTTGTTGTCTGATGTCGCCGAAATTTGAGACAGTCAGTCGTGTTGGGCTATTCGACATTCTTCTTCAATTTCGCTTAGATCGGTCCAGATTTGGATATTGCTGCCATGTAGACCGATCTCTCGATTTACGGTTTTGGGCCCATAAAAGTCACATTTATTGTCCGATTTCGCCGAAATTTGGGACAGTGAGTTGTGTTAGGCTTTTCGGCATTTTTCTGCAACTTGGCCCAAATCGGTCTAGATTTGGATATAGCTGCCATATAGACCGATATCTCGAATTGAAGTCTTGGCCACATTTATGATCCGATTTCTCTGAAATTTGGCAGAGAGACTTATATTAGGCATTTCGACATCTGTGTCGTATATGGTTCAGATCAGTTTATTTTTAGATATAGCTACAAAAATGATCAATATTTTGTTATACACAATTGAACAATACTTATTAGTATTTGGTCCCCATATTTGCTGCTATGGGGCATAAAGTATGTATTTTTCACCGGATTTTGACGAAAGGTTGTTTATATATAAACCTGAGGTAGTGGGTATCCAAAGTTCGGCCCAGCCGAACTTAACGCCTTTTTACTTGTTTTTTAATGACGTACTTAATCGAAATTTTAACTTTTTGTAGTCCCTTTTTAGCTCTCGTTGGGATATATCGCCAAGTGGCACGTTTTCTCCCGTACCGAGACACTAATTAGACCATGAAGTGATGTCGCCTGAGATGGTTTTCAACTTCCTTGAGTGCAGATTTACGTACGATAGAAAATGTTTGCAGGGCCCTCCAAACATTTGGAAGTGACTTTCTCACTCCCTCCTAGAATTGTCAATTTGTAGATCCTTGTGTATGATAGTTTTTAGAGATATCATGATTTAAAACAACAAAATACATTGCTATCCAAATTATATCAATAATGTTTCGCTAATTAGTTTCTCGTAATCAACTGTTATTTTTACAAATTTAAGAATAGATTTTTTGTTGTTGTTTTGGACGCTAACTCAAAAAACACCACACAAGTGAATGTATGTTCATTTAGCCTTCTGTAATGACGAAAGGCTCGTAGCACAGATGTATAGCATATGCCCCAGAATCGTAAGTTTTGTCTATTCAAATCCCAGTCAGGGAAAATCATTGCAAATAAAATCTTCGACTATTAATCTCGATTTGGAAAAGAAATAAAATAGAAAAATAAATAAAAATAAGCCTCATTCCAACAGGTAAAAAAAACATTAGGCAAAAAAAATTTTTTATTTTTATTAATGACATTGATAATCAAATTTCAAATGTAGTCACTCATGGGTATGTATCACCAAGTGGAACGTTTTCTCTAATACAAATACACTAATAAGAGTAAAGCATTATATTGTCTGAGATTGTTTTCAACTTCGTTGAGTGCAGATGTAGTGACTCGCACGATAAAAAATGTTTGCTGGGATGGACAAAAATAAACAAAAATTGAATTATTTTGAGGTCCTTTTGACTCATGAGTTGAAATGACTTTTCACTGGATGCCTTTGGCGCCCATGGATAATTGTGTGTCTGTGTGTGTGTTATTTTAACTTAAATTGCTTAATTTTTTGCAACATAATAATGTTGCGAAATAAGTACCCCCCGGATGGTATAAAACAATGCAATGCCACCGTACAAAGCAAATAATAATAAAACTTACGTTGAAAGGAATTTCCCATAAAGCTCTCTAGGAAATAAAAGCAAAAATTCTTATAGCCACCCCCACACTAAATACCAACAACAAAAATAAAACTAACAGCAACACTTAGCACAACAGCTATGTATAAACACCAAGCCCACCACAAAGTACCAGCACAAAGACAATCATAACAATAAAATTAAGTAGGGCACGCTACGACTTGCTTAGGTAAATCCTTGAATAATGCTCACACAGCAAGTGTGTAAATACATATATGCATGTAAGCGTATTACGAAATAGGACTTAAGGAAGATGGGGTTCCTCAGGGTGTTCGTTTGTGAAAATTTAAAACTGTGTGAAAAATATGAAATGATACAATGTATAATATGCAAGATATGTAAAACACCTAAAGAACCATTAAAAATTTTTATTTCTTTGGCATTTTAATATTAAAGCTAAAGCTAGCACAACACGTCAATAAGATTTTTTTTCACATTAATTTTGCATTAACGCCCTTTAACTTAGTTGTAGGCAAAGAAAATAATGCAAGTGTTTAAGAATAATTTAATTTAATTGTAAAGGTGTTTGAGCCTTGATGTCCAATTCAGTGAAAATAAAAAAGGACGGACTAAAGTCAAATTGAAATGTGGGAGTCATAGAGGAAATTGCTGTGCAAATTTTTGAAAAAAATCGGTTGAAAAATGCTGAGCCGATATGACCCATTTGCAATCACCAACGACCTATATGACTCACAAAAATTAGTATGCACCAATGTTACCTTAATGTCTTTATGAATAAACAAATAAAAGTTAATTGAAACAGCTAAATTATTTTTTTTTTTTCGATAAAAGTAAAATCAGCTATCATTATGAACTACCAAAATTAATTATCATAACAATATTTTTTATTCGGTATGCCCAAAAGCTAAAAGGACTAACATTTACAAAATTTTAATTAAGGATTTTGTAAGTAGCACGAAATTCCAAACATAGATTTTCTTTTTTGGGTTCCTTTTTGTGTTTTTAGAGCGCACAACAAGCCGATTACAGGCTTAGGTGTATGTCCATAGTACTAGATAACTACATCGACTTATAATGCCACAACGATCAAAAATATATATATCCCAAGGTCCTAACCAATATATCGAAGTGTTATAAACGGAATGATAAGAATAGTACACTCTCACCCTATGGTGGTGGGTATAAAAAGAAACCTCTAGAAAAGAAAAAAAAAATTGTGCTACTCACAAATTGCCGAATTGTTCTCCATTCCGAGCACCAATACTGATAGTGTGTCCCCACCTATGTACCGGTGTCTGTTAGCCGTGAAAACCAGGCAATGGTATAGGAAATGCTCCAACGTCTCATCATGTTATCACTTGCAGCACCTATTCTGCATAAGCGCGCTCGTTGTCCCAAGTGTGCCGTTATAAAACTGAATGCTGTACTGATCTCCCTCTTTCATCTTTCAGTAAAACCTCGTCTTCTTACGATCCGGATCTCCCCATAGAATTTTCGTCATTTTACATGCCGTTTTACTGTCCAACAGTGCTACATGTGAGCCATCACGGGAAAATCGTCGCCCTTATTCCGCTATGGCGTGGCACCCGGTACGGGAAAGCTGAGAGCCCCACATAGGCTGAAACATTAAGGTGCCATCTGTGTGCTGTTCATTGCTGTCACAAAAAGCTTAGCTGCGAGCTACCGGGCGCTTCCACAGGTAGCGGATAGTGGAATGATCCATGCAGACTAACTGTAGGGGCAGTCGCGAACAATCAGCGGTATCGAGCGGAGAGTCTTGCACAAATACTGAGTGCCGATATGACAAGGCGGGTTATTGGCGCCTATAAATAAGCAATGGCCACCATGTTCCCGCGGCGATCACCCACAAGAGCTTGACGAGGATCTCCACCTCCACATGAAAATGTGGCTACAACAACAACAACAACCCAAACAGTGCAGATGGTGCCTTCCTCGTAAAAAGCAATAATCTTCGTCTTACACTTCAAGACTTTATTATGGTAAGGCAGTCGAAAACAGATCTCGTTCCCTGGGTTCTCAATGTCTACCCCCAGGCCTACTCTGCTCTCTAGCATTGATCCATCCTTGTAGCATGAACTTCAAGTTGGCAATACCAGAGTGCCGTTAATCCAAGACTGAGCCACGCAGTCAACCTCAAGTGTCATCTGAGGTATCCGATCAGCAACCTCATCCATTCCTTCCAAGTTTCCAATCGTCGTCCCGAATATAGGGCAAAGGTCCTCTATCTACTTTCCCAACACCGTAAGTCTCATAGTTTAATCTGAATGTCTTTCTAAAATAATAAAGCTTGGTGGACTACGATAGAGAATAAGTGCAATCGGGATAATAGAACTGGTAAAGGGAATATGTTACATTGGCAAAGGAGGAGCGATAAGGACGACTCTCAACAGGGAACTGGAGGCTATATATATATATACATATATATATATATATATATATATATATATATATATATATATATATATATATAATATATATATATATATATATATATATATATATATATATATATATATATATATATATATATATATAAATATATATATATATATATATATATATATATATATATATATATATATATATATATATATATATATATAAAATCCTCCAGTTCCCTGTTGAGAGTCGTCCTTATCGCTCCTCCTTTGCCAATGTAACATATTCCCTTTACCAGTTCTATTATCCCGATTGCACTTATTCTCTATCGTAGTCCACCAAGCTACTTAATAAGTATTGGTTCAACTACGCTCCTGCAGACCCAATGGGTTATCCTCGGATTCAGGCCATATTTCGAGCCTTCGCACAGTGGGCGATTAATCGTCGACTCAATTAAATTTTTACAATAGAGAAATGGTTAAGTATTTTCAATATTTCAGATTGGCAAAAACCATATGACTTCGAAATTACTACTTTTTGTTATTTTATGTACACGTCAAACTCACTGTGAGCGTTCAAACTTTAATTATGTTTTACTGGGGAACATGTGTATTTTTGGTACATTTTACACTTAGTACATCTATAAATAAAACAAGTAAAAGCGTGCTAAGTTCGGCCGGGACGAGTCTTATATACCCTCACCATGGATCGCATTTGTCAAGTTCTTTTAACGGCATCTCTTCTTAGGCAAAAAAGGAAATAAGAAAAGATTTGCTCTGCTATTAGAGCGATATCAAGATATGGTCCGGTTTGGACCACAATTAAATTATATGTTGGAGACCTGTGTAAAATGTCAGCCAATTCGAATAAGAATTGCGCCCTTTGGGGGCTCAAGAAGTAAATAGAGAGATCGATTTATATGGGAGCTATATTGGGCTATAGACCGATTCAGACCATAATAAACACGTATATTGATGGTCATTAGAGGATCTGTCGTACAAAATTTAAGGCAAATAATTAATAATAATAATTACAACCTCTAGAGGCTTAAGAAGTCAAGATCCCAGATCGGTTTATATGGCAGCTATATCAGGTTATGAACCGATTTAAACCTTATTTGACACAGTTGTTGAAAGTAAGAATAAAATACGTCACGCAAAATTTCAGCCAAATCAGATAGGAATTGCGCCTTCTAGAAGCTCAAGAAGTCAAGTCCCCAGATCTGTTTATATGACAGCTATATCAGGTTATGAACCGATTGCCATACTTGGCACAGTTGTTGAATATCACAACAAAATACCTTGTGCAAAAATTCATGCAAATTGGATAAAAATTGCGCCCTCTAGAGGCTCAAGAAGTCAAGACCTTAGATCGGTTTATATGACAGGTATATCAGATTATGAACCGATTTGAACCATACTTGGCACAGTTGTTGGATATCAAAACAGAACACGTCGAGCAAAATTGAGGCTCAAGAAGTCAAGACCTAAGATTGGTTTATATGGCAGCTATATCAAAACATGGACCGATATGGCCCATTTACAATACCAACTGGCCTACACTAAAAGAAGTATTTGCTCAAAATTTCAAGTGGCTAGCTTTACTCCTTCGGAAGTTAGCATGCTTTCGACGGACAGACGGACGGACAGACGGACGGACGGACGGACAGACGGGTCTCAGACGAATATTTCGAGTAGTTACAAACAGAATGACGAAATTAGTATACCTCCCATCCTATGGTGGAGGGTATAAAAACAAGTATAATCGTGCTAAGTTCGGCCGGGCCGAATGTTGGAAACCCACCACAATGGTCTGCTAAAAATTAATACGCAATAAACTAAGCTGTAAGGCATAATTTTATTTTATACTAGCTGACCCGGGCCCGCTCCGCTGCGCCTTTTTTTACTTTATATTGAACAAAAGTTTCCTTGGAATATTTATTTTTGACAATTAAAGAACTTTTAGTAAAATACCATGCTACGAAAATAGTATATCGCTTGACAAACAGTTTAGCAATATAAGTACCTTTATCTAAATCCCATATTATCTTTATTGGTCTACGAATTTAAGTTTGAATGTAAGGTGTACTGCATTCTTAAAATACTTTATTTCAGCCTGAAATTCTCATGATATCTGATTTAGGGATGCTTTCGGGGGTGAGGTGGTCCCCCAGACACTGCCCTAAAAAATATCAGCATCGCGCTCTTCTTTCAAATACCATTTATTTAAACCCCATATTGCCATTGGTTTAGGGGAGTTTACGAGATGTGCGTCCCCCAAACACATGGCCCCAAAATATGTTATCAAATTCGTTTTCTAATCTCAAATATTGGCATGGTCGAAAAACGTTTACCCTTTTGGGGGTGTTTTCGGGAAGGGGGTGGTGCCCTAAATACATGGTCCAACATTTGGATATCTAATTCGTATTCTACTCCCAAATATCTTTATTTGAGCCCCATATTGCGATGGTCAGTGAAAAATTGCTCTTTGTGGGGTATTTCGGAGGGTATATGGGTCCCGAAAGTGGGTATAAATTCTTGCTCTACCCCCCAATACTTTTCATTTAAGACCCACATTGACATGGTCCGTAAATATCCCGATATAGGGGTGTTTTGGGGATTGGAAAATCCTCAAGCCCGGAAAGTATATCAGCAACGTGCTCTATTCTCATATGTCATTTATTTGAACACCATATTGACATTGGCCTCAAAATTGGATATCAAATTCGTTTTCTTATCTCATTTAAAATCCTTATTGCAAATGTCAGCTAATATGTCCGGTTTGGGGTATTGGCCCTAAAAACTATAAATATTTAGTTCCATTCTCTTTAATATCCAAATTGTTTTGGTGAGCAAATACGTACTATTTGGGGTTGTTTTTGTGGTGGGACGTCCCCTAAACAGTTGGCCCCTAATGTTGATATCAGATACGTGGTCTACTCCCAAATACCTTTAATTTGAGCCCCATATTTCCATAGTCGGCAAACATGACCGGCTTGGGGGGTGTTTTGGGGGATGGGTGGCCACTCAGTGAGATGGCCTTTAAAATATATATCGGATTCGTGTTGTACTCTAAAAACCCTCTTATTTGAGCCTCATATTGCAACAGTCAGCAAAAAATTTCTATTTGGGTGGTGCTGTGGGGGTGAGGGGGCCCCGTTGATATCAGATTCGTGCTTTACTACAAAAGACCTTTCATGAGCCCCATATTGCTATGGTCGTAAATTTGTCCCCTTTGGGGGATATTTTTGGGGAAAATCGGTCCCCAAACACTTGGTCCCATATCAGATTCGAATTCTACTCTTAAAAAGCTTTTATTTAAGCCCCATATTCCCATGGTTAGTAAATAAGTCCTATGTGGGGGTGTTTTGGGAAAGGGGTGGACCCCCAGAAACGTGGTCCCTCATTTAGATATTACATTCGTATTCTACACGCAAAATACCTTTCATTTGAGTCCCATTTTGGCATGGTCGGTAACTATGTCCGACAATTGGATATCAGATACGTTTTCTTATCCTAAGTACCTTTCATTTAAGTCCCATATTGTCGTGATTGGTCTTAATATATGTTTGGTATGTTTTAGGGTGGGGCGGCCCCCCTAGGTACCCCATCCGAAATTTGGATACCAAATTTATATTTGTAAATTGCTAAAGAGAGCACACAAAATTTCGCTTAAATCGCACCACCCATCTCCGAGATCTGGCGTTTCTGAAATTAAGGGTAACGTTGGAGTGTCGCCCCCCTTCTGATATCAAAAAATGCAGAACCATATTTTCACCAAAACATCATTATGCAGCATCTGTGAAAATTTGAAGAAAATCGGTTCAGCCGTTTCTGTGAATATAAGGCATACACAAACAAACAAACAAACATACAAAGAAACAAACATACAAAGAAACAAACAAACAAAGAAACAAACAAAGAAACAAACAAACAAAAGTTTCCTTAGAATATTTATTTTGGACAATTAAAGAACTTTTAGTGAAATACCATGCTAAGAAAATAGTATATCGCTTGACTAACAGTTTAAAAATATAAGTGCATTTATTTGAATCCCATATGATCTTTATTGGTCTACAAATGATGTCTGATAAAGTGGTGATTTCGGGGGATAAGTGGTCCCCCAGATTCTTGGCCCAGAAAAAATATCAGCATCATGCTCTTCTCTCAAATACCATTTATTTAAACCCCATATTGCTATTGGTTTAGGGGAGTTTACACGATGAGGCGTCCCCCAAACACATGGCCCTAAAATAGGTTATCAAATTTGTTTTCTAATCTCAAATACATTTCATTTAAATCCCATATTGGCATGGTCGAAAACTTTTTTTCCCTTTGGGGGGCTTTTGGGGAAGGGGTGATGCCCTAAATACATGGTCAAACATTTGGATATCAAATTTGTATTCTACTCCCAAATATCTTTATTTGAGCCCCATATTGCGATGGTCACAAAAAATTGCTGTTTGTGGGATATTTTGGGAAAGGGGTAGACCCCCAGAAAATTGGTCCCGAAAATGAGTATCAATTCTTGCTCTATCTCTCAATACCTTTCATTTAAGTCCCACATTGTCATAGTCGGTAAATATGCCCGATTTAGGGGTGTTGTGGGGAGTGGGGTGGTCCCCCATATTCTAAGCCCTGAAAATATATCAGAAACGTGCTTTATTCTCATATATCTATATATTATTTATTTGAACCCGATACTGCCATTGCTTTCAAATTTTTAAATGAAATTCGTTTGATAATCTCATTTAAACTCCTTATTGTAAACGTCAGCAAATATATCCGGTTTGGGGTATTGGCCCTAAAAACTATGAATATTTAGTTCCACTCTCTCTAAGACTCAAATTGTCTTGGCGAGCAAATACGTCCTATTTGGGGGTTGTTATGGTGGTGGGACGTCTCCTAGACAGTTGGCCCTTAATGTTGATATCAGATAGGTGGTCTACTTCCAAATACCTTTAACTTGAGCCCCACATTTTCATAGTCGGCAAACATGACCGGAGGTGTTGTGGGGGATGGGCGGCCACTCAGTGAGTTGGCCTTAAATATATATATCGGATTCGTGTTCTACTTTAAAAACCCTCTTATTTGACCCTCATATTGCAATAGTCAAAAAATACTTACTATTTGGGTGTTGTTGTGGCCTCATAGACACCCGAGTATTGATATCAAATTCGAGCTTTTCTCTCAAAGACCTTTCATTAGACCCCATATTGCTATGGTCGTAAATTTGTCACCTTTGGGGGATGTTTTTTGTGAGAGGCGGCCTTCCAAACACTTAGTCCCATATTTGGATATCAGATTCGTATTCTGCGTTCAAATACCTTTCATTTAAGCCCCATATTCCCATGGACAGTAAATAAGTCCAGTTTGGGGGAGATCTGGGGTTTCTGAAAATTAGGGTAAGGGGGAGGGTCCGCCTCCCCTTCAGATATCAAAAAATGTAGTACCCTATTTTCACCACGGTGTCAATATGCACCATTGGTCAAAATTTCAAGAAAATCGGTGTCTATATAAGGGCTGTGCGCCACACTCCATCTGCTACTCGAGTACAAATTTTAATAACGCACACTACTTGGAAATACCTATCATTTTATCCCCCATTGTTTTAATTGGTCAAATAATCTATTGGAGGCGATTTTTGGAGCGCCACCTAGATTCTTGGATACAAAGTTTAATGTCATATTCGTAATCATCTCCCAAATACCTTCCAAATACCAAATACCCATACTGGTCAACCTTGATTTAGGGTGGTATTTTTGGGGTAACGGGAGAGGGTCCGCCCCCCTCCTATGTCAAAAATTATATAGTCTCTTCCTCTTTCCTGACTATATTCGTAATCTACTCCCAAAAATCTTATCGTCTATACGCATATCCACTTCCACTGGGATATTTTTTCTCGTTAGGAGAAGTAGTTCCGTTTTCTGCATCGCAAGTTGTAGGCCATGGGAATCTAGCCAGTCCCTTGCCCTTAGCATCACCTGCCGTAATTTGCGCTCAGCGCCTTCCGTGTCTCTTGCCGTGATGACTGCAGCAATGTCATCAGCATATCCTACTAGAAAGGTTCCGTCTGGCATTTCCATTCGCAGTATTCCATCATAACTGGCATTCCAGAGGTCCGGTCCGAGTATGGAGCCCTGCGCCGCTCCTGATGTGACCTCATATTCACTCGTTCCATCTTGAGAATTATAGATAAGTACCCTGTCACTCAAGTAACTTCTCATTATTCTCATCAGGTACGCCGGGATATTAAAGTCCTCTCTGAGCGATTTGAGGACGTCAGACCATCTAAGGCTGTTGAAAGCGTTCTTCACATCCAGTGTGGCCAAGAGGACAATTGGCCTGGAGTAGTGGTTCCTTTGCCTAGCCACCTCTACTATCTCCACCACATCTCTGAGGGCTCCGATCGTGGACATTCCTGCCCGGAAGCCATGTTGTCTCATTGAGAGTCCACCTCCCTCGATGATGGCGTCCTGGAGCCGTGGCTTCAGTAGTCTCTCCAAAAGCTTGCCGGCCGTATCCAGCATACATAGTGGTCTGTATGTGGATGGGGATATTGGATCACCTTTGCCTTTGCTTATGAGCACCAGCTTTTGTCGCTTCCATACTTCCGGAAAAACACCTGCCATTAGACACCGATTAAACATTTCAAGAAGAAATTCGGGTCTATTCTCGGCTATCAGCCTGATTACCTCGGACGGTATTCCGTCGGGGCCGGGGGCTTTTCTGCTCTGGAGGCTGCGGGCTGCATTCTTTAGCTCCTCTTTCGTGAACGGGTTTATGTTTTCCGTTGGCTCTTCATTAACTTCGTCTTCTATACGGTCGTGTCGGGGAAAGAGTGTATGGACTATATTCTCCATTGTTCTCCCGTCCATCACCGCTGTTGGGCTCCGTGTGCCGAGCTTCTCCATCACAATTTTGTATCCGAGGCCCCAAGGATTTCGGTTAATATCTTCTCTTAGTTCCTCCCACTTTTCTTTCTTGCTCCTTTCTATTTCGGCAGCGAGTATCTTTTTTGCCTCCTTGTAAAGAGCGTGTTCTGTCTCAGCCGTGCCCCTGCGACGAGCTCTCGTGTATATGCGTCTTAGTTTGATGCAGTTGCTTCGTTGCTCAGCTATGGCATCATTCCACCAGTGCACTGCGGTTTTATTTCCCCTCGGCCTTTTGAGTTTTGGCATGGATTTCTTACATCCGTACTCCATGATTTCCATCACCCGTTCCACTGTCGACGGAACGTCTAGTTCATCCAGCTCTGACCACACGGCTTGCCGGTCGATTTCCGCCAGGAGTTTTGAGGAGTCGAGCTTGCTCACGTTCCACTTTCGTGTACTGGTGCTCCTTTCCTCGTTAACTGTGTTCCCTCCAGTATTGAAGGAGAACATAATGTACTGGTGATCGCTTGCCGTGTAAGTTTCCAGTACGCTCCACTCTGTTATTTTTCCGATGATTTCCTCGGACGCAAGGGTGATGTCCGGTATAGTGCCTTCGCAGCCGGGTCGCCTAAAGGTTGGCACGTCTCCAGTGTTTACAACGAGTAAACCGGTTCTTGCGGCCATGTCTAGAACTCGTCTCCCTCTTGGGTTGGTTGTTGGCATGCCCCATTCCACCGCTCGAGAGTTGAAATCGCCAGCTACTACGTGATGGCCGTCTAATCCACGCATTGTGTCCTCGATCTCATCGAGTTTTGCCTCGTAGGCGTCGATGCTGTCACTAGGAGTGAGGTAGCAGCTAAACAGCGTAAAGTGGTTTAACTGCACCCAGACGTAACCGTCTCCACTTCCGCTCTTTACTGGTGAGATGCCATTGCGGTATGGGATCCAGATAGCAGCTGTTTTTGTGGGATCCTCCAGCCAGGACCCTTGATCTCTCCTTCCATATTGCTCGCTTATAATCACGATGTCAGCACGTTGTTCTGCGACTATCTGTGATAGGAGATCATGTGCGACTTTACACCTGTGCATGTTGGCCTGCAGTATTCTCAGCATGCCTGCTGTTTGCCTCCTTTACATCTCTCTGACCCAGGAAGATGATCCGTCGGGCCTTTTCCCCTCTGCGAGCAAATACAGCATTTCCGAGGGTTATGGCACTCCTTCATCTTGTGCCCACTCTCGCCGCATCTAATGCATAGTCCCATTCCTTTCCTGTCGGGTCCCTTGCACTCCCACTGTAGGTGGCCGGCTCCAAAACATCTGAAGCAGCGCTTTCTTTCATCCCGATAGTTTAGCCGACAATTCGTCATTCCTATCAGGAGCCTGCTGGTCTTCAACAAAATATTGACGCAGCTAGTTGGCAGAGAAACGAAGGCCCTCCTCTGCTCCTTCGAATTAAGTGCTGTCAGCTGCACAGTCACTTCTCCAGCTGTCGTTCCCGTAGCCTTGATCACTGCTTCAGTGATCTCGTCGGCGGTCGAGAGGGAGTCCAAGTCACGGATCTCAATTGTCGCCTTCGGTTTCATGTCCTGCACGACTGCAGCCTCCTTAAGGACGCCTTTGAGGGACTCGCAGAACACCTCCTTGTTTCCTCCTCTGCCCATCACGAGAAGAACTGCACCCGTTCTCGTTTTCTGGACGGAGCGGATGGCGACCTCGGCTTCCTCCGGTTTCGCGTTTCGCCTGAGGTCCCTGAGCACGTCCGCGTAACTATGCCCCTCCTTCGGCTTGATTAACACGGCCTCTGGTCGCTGCCTGGGTTTCCGTGGTCTCCGAGCGCGCGGTTTTCGCCGCGGGTTCCTCCTTGACGTTCTTGCCTCTTCTTCGGGCTTCTTCTTCTCAGCCTCTTTGTCGGGCTTCCTCTTTCCGGCTGTTTTCGCCGGTGGTCTCACCTCTACAGCTTTATCCTTCTTCTTTTTGCCAGGATTTTCTTCGACTGGACTCGGCGCGCTCCTCTTGTTTTGCGCCGCAGAAGGCGTCGACATGCTAATGTTCTGCTAATGTTCTTCTGCCTGCCTATAGCTAGTCGCATCTGGCGAAGGACTTTCTTGCACTTTCCAAGCGCCTCCTCCTCCGAAAGTCGCATCTTCAAGATGAACTCTTGTCTAGGAGAACTGGTGCTGTTCTCGCATGTCTCCGCGTTGTTCTCCGCTGGGGTACAGTCTAACGCTATACTTCTTACCTCCTTCTCTTTCTCGACACTGGGCCCGGAGGCTAGTGGAGAATTTACCGGTGATCGGTGTACTTTCGATCTTCTTCCAAAGATCGATTCCATCTCCTCTGCTGCTATGTTAATGGGTGTTTCCATTTTAATCGGGTCCCCACTTAGAGCCGTTGTCTGTGTCCGATAATGTAGTCGCCCTTTCGCAGAGCGATGACCCCGAGGGTCCCTTTGCAAGCAGTGAGGTCCTCGCGAGGGTTGACGCAAGACCTTATGAGTACTTGCGTTCAGAGCCAGGTCGGGCATTAATCTGGATATCGTATCAACAGAACCTACATTACCAACTTAATGGTTACGAGGCACAGATCGTTCCCTAAGGCCTGCCAGGGGTTTAACGGGACGGAGGCAGCGGTGGCATTAGCCTGAAAGCCATAATAATAATAATAATAATAATAATAATAATAATAATAATAATAATAATAATAATAATAATAATAATAATAATAATAATAATAATAATAACAATAATAATAATAATAATAATAATAATAATAATAATAATAATAATAATAATAATAATAATAATAATAATAATAATAATAATAATAATAATAATAATAATAATAATAATAATAATAATAATAATAATAATAATAATAATAATAATAATAATAATAATAATAATAATAATAATAATAATAATAATAATAATAATAATAATAATAATAATAATAATAATAATAATAATAATAATAATAATAATAATAATAATAATAATAATAATAATAATAATAATAATAATAATAATAATAATAATAATAATAATAATAATAATAATAATAATAATAATAATAATAATAATAATAATAATAATAATAATAATAATAATAATAATAATAATAATAATAATAATAATAATAATAATAATAATAATAATAATAATAATAATAATAATAATAATAATAATAATAATAATAATAATAATAATAATAATAATAATAATAATAATAATAATAATAATAATAATAATAATAATAATAATAATAATAATAATAATAATAATAATAATAATAATAATAATAATAATAATAATAATAATAATAATAATAATAATAATAATAATAATAATAATAATAATAATAATAATAATAATAATAATAATAATAATAATAATAATAATAATAATAATAATAATAATAATAATAATAATAATAATAATAATAATAATAATAATAATAATAATAATAATAATAATAATAATAATAATAATAATAATAATAATAATAATAATAATAATAATAATAATAATAATAATAATAATAATAATAATAATAATAATAATAATAATAATAATAATAATAATAATAATAATAATAATAATAATAATAATAATAATAATAATAATAATAATAATAATAATAATAATAATAATAATAATAATAATAATAATAATAATAATAATAATAATAATAATAATAATAATAATAATAATAATAATAATAATAATAATAATAATAATAATAATAATAATAATAATAATAATAATAATAATAATAATAATAATAATAATAATAATAATAATAATAATAATAATAATAATAATAATAATAATAATAATAATAATAATAATAATAATAATAATAATAATAATAATAATAATAATAATAATAATAATAATAATAATAATAATAATAATAATAATAATAATAATAATAATAATAATAATAATAATAATAATAATAATAATAATAATAATAATAATAATAATAATAATAATAATAATAATAATAATAATAATAATAATAATAATAATAATAATAATAATAATAATAATAATAATAATAATAATAATAATAATAATAATAATAATAATAATAATAATAATAATAATAATAATAATAATAATAATAATAATAATAATAATAATAATAATAATAATAATAATAATAATAATAATAATAATAATAATAATAATAATAATAATAATAATAATAATAATAATAATAATAATAATAATAATAATAATAATAATAATAATAATAATAATAATAATAATAATAATAATAATAATAATAATAATAATAATAATAATAATAATAATAATAATAATAATAATAATAATAATAATAATAATAATAATAATAATAATAATAATAATAATAATAATAATAATAATAATAATAATAATAATAATAATAATAATAATAATAATAATAATAATAATAATAATAATAATAATAATAATAATAATAATAATAATAATAATAATAATAATAATAATAATAATAATAATAATAATAATAATAATAATAATAATAATAATAATAATAATAATAATAATAATAATAATAATAATAATAATAATAATAATAATAATAATAATAATAATAATAATAATAATAATAATAATAATAATAATAATAATAATAATAATAATAATAATAATAATAATAATAATAATAATAATAATAATAATAATAATAATAATAATAATAATAATAATAATAATAATAATAATAATAATAATAATAATAATAATAATAATAATAATAATAATAATAATAATAATAATAATAATAATAATAATAATAATAATAATAATAATAATAATAATAATAATAATAATAATAATAATAATAATAATAATAATAATAATAATAATAATAATAATAATAATAATAATAATAATAATAATAATAATAATAATAATAATAATAATAATAATAATAATAATAATAATAATAATAATAATAATAATAATAATAATAATAATAATAATAATAATAATAATAATAATAATAATAATAATAATAATAATAATAATAATAATAATAATAATAATAATAATAATAATAATAATAATAATAATAATAATAATAATAATAATAATAATAATAATAATAATAATAATAATAATAATAATAATAATAATAATAATAATAATAATAATAATAATAATAATAATAATAATAATAATAATAATAATAATAATAATAATAATAATAATAATAATAATAATAATAATAATAATAATAATAATAATAATAATAATAATAATAATAATAATAATAATAATAATAATAATAATAATAATAATAATAATAATAATAATAATAATAATAATAATAATAATAATAATAATAATAATAATAATAATAATAATAATAATAATAATAATAATAATAATAATAATAATAATAATAATAATAATAATAATAATAATAATAATAATAATAATAATAATAATAATAATAATAATAATAATAATAATAATAATAATAATAATAATAATAATAATAATAATAATAATAATAATAATAATAATAATAATAATAATAATAATAATAATAATAATAATAATAATAATAATAATAATAATAATAATAATAATAATAATAATAATAATAATAATAATAATAATAATAATAATAATAATAATAATAATAATAATAATAATAATAATAATAATAATAATAATAATAATAATAATAATAATAATAATAATAATAATAATAATAATAATAATAATAATAATAATAATAATAATAATAATAATAATAATAATAATAATAATAATAATAATAATAATAATAATAATAATAATAATAATAATAATAATAATAATAATAATAATAATAATAATAATAATAATAATAATAATAATAATAATAATAATAATAATAATAATAATAATAATAATAATAATAATAATAATAATAATAATAATAATAATAATAATAATAATAATAATAATAATAATAATAATAATAATAATAATAATAATAATAATAATAATAATAATAATAATAATAATAATAATAATAATAATAATAATAATAATAATAATAATAATAATAATAATAATAATAATAATAATAATAATAATAATAATAATAATAATAATAATAATAATAATAATAATAATAATAATAATAATAATAATAATAATAATAATAATAATAATAATAATAATAATAATAATAATAATAATAATAATAATAATAATAATAATAATAATAATAATAATAATAATAATAATAATAATAATAATAATAATAATAATAATAATAATAATAATAATAATAATAATAATAATAATAATAATAATAATAATAATAATAATAATAATAATAATAATAATAATAATAATAATAATAATAATAATAATAATAATAATAATAATAATAATAATAATAATAATAATAATAATAATAATAATAATAATAATAATAATAATAATAATAATAATAATAATAATAATAATAATAATAATAATAATAATAATAATAATAATAATAATAATAATAATAATAATAATAATAATAATAATAATAATAATAATAATAATAATAATAATAATAATAATAATAATAATAATAATAATAATAATAATAATAATAATAATAATAATAATAATAATAATAATAATAATAATAATAATAATAATAATAATAATAATAATAATAATAATAATAATAATAATAATAATAATAATAATAATAACAATAATAATAATAATAATAATAATAATAATAATAATAATAATAATAATAATAGATTTTTTTTTTAGATTATTTATTTATTGATTTCTTTCAGTTTTACAATGACTTATATGATATATATATATAAATTCCCACGAAGCCATATCGGCTTGTCTGTAGGATGTATATCAGCCAAGCTGTAGTATATGTGTCTACGTTAGTAGTATTATATATAAAAAAATATTAAAAAAGACAATGTTAATATAACAAATATCAAAATGGAAAAACAAGAATATTAATACAATTTTTTTTTTTTTTTTTTTTTTTTTTTTTTTTTTAAATTTTTACAATTTTGGTTTAGATTGTGCACTTAGTTTACTATAAGGAACTTTTTTATCAATTTATTTCTTTCAAATTTATTGTTACTATTTACAATATTTTGTGGTAATTTATTTAAAAAGTATGGCAAGGTGACCTCTAAAGATAATTTGCCATAATCGTTCGAATACTTGGGTATTTCGTACTTTCCTGCGGACTTGCTACGAGTGTTTCTACTGTGGCTTATGCGTTTCAATATGGATGAATTGTTGAAGAATTCACGAGCTATAGTTGAATTGTAGATTCCGTCGATGTTAAGTATTTCTAGGATGTTATAAAGTTCTTTGCTTTGTGTGGGTGTTGAGTTGTTGTCCGTTGTTGTTTTACTTCTATTTTTGTATAAAAGCTTAACAAGCCTGTTTTGGTATGTTTGTAGTATTCTGCAGTTTTTTGACTTTCCCCACGCAGTTACGCCATGCCTCAGTTGAGATTCCACCAATGAGAAATATGCCTGTCTAAGCACAAAGTATGGCGCGCAATTGCTAAGGTGGTATAAAGCGAACATACATTTACGTAGCTGTTTTGATAGGTGTTCAATATGCACTTTCCATTTAAAGTTGTGATCTAAATGTACGCCTAGATATTTGTAAGTATCGACGAGTTCTATGGTTGTTTCACAATTATCAACTATAGTCCCAATATCTCCGAAAGTGCAAGATCGGTGAAGGCAATCGAAATTATGGAAAGTTATTTTTACATCAGTTTTTGGTACGTGTCTAGGTCTGATATGCATAATTTTGGTTTTGTTTGCGTTGATTATAAGGCCATTGTCGTGACACCATTTGCAAAGAATGTTCAGTTCATTCTGCATTACTATTTCAGCTTCTTTTAGGTTTTTATGTTCCACAAGAATTGCAGTGTCATCTGCATAAGAAAAAGCAGTGCTGTTTTTTAGCAGTTCAATCATCTCATTTGCATAGATTATGTACAATATCGGGCCTAATTTAGATCCTTGAGGTACTCCGAAATTGACTGGCTTTTGGTAACTCAATTCATTATCAATTTTAACTGTATATTGCCTACAGTTGAGATAATCCCTAAACCAATTTAGACAATTCCCTCTTATTCCACATTTTTCTAAAGTATTTAATAGCTGCACATGCGACAGCGTGTCAAAAGCCTTGCTGAAGTCAATGAATAGTGCTAGGCAGTGATGGCTTTTATTAAGATGCTTGTTTATGTGGTTTGAGAAATATCCAAGAAGCTGATTAATATTTTTCCCTTTTTGAAACCCGAACTGGAGTTTGTTTATTATTTGATATTTTATCAGGAAATTGTTAAGTCTTCTGACTACAATTTCTTCCAAGACTGGTAAAATCGATATTGGTCTATAATTACTTATATCGGATTTGCTTCCACTTTTAAATATAGGCCGTACGATTGCGGTTTTTAAAAGAGCAGGTACTGACGATTCTCTTAAACTCATGTTTACAAAAGCAGTTATAACAGTTGTTAGATAGCTAGCGTTAGATTTAATGTCTATAGATCTGATGCCGTCAATTCCAGCGGTTTTTCTTACATTCAAGGAATTTAGTATGTTAAATATTTCCTCCTCATTAGTGTCCTCCATGTACAATGTATTTTGTAGACAATTACTATTATATTGATAGGTTTTGATGTTGCACGTGTGTAATATTTTCTGTACATTATTTTCGAGAGAGTTGGCAAAATTATTTGCCAAGTTTTGTGCATTCCTCATCGGAAAATTTCTTTTAATGCTTGCATCAATGTTGTCAACACGTTTACCTGTGATTCTATTTATCAATTTCCATGTTTCACGAATGTTATTTCTGTTTTCTAAAAATTCATTGTAATTGTGCCTATTTTTGGCGTAAATAATCCTTTTGTTTAATTTATTATTGAATGTCTTGTAAATTTTTTCGTTGGTTTTATTATTTTTATTCTTTTGCCATTTTTTATGTAATTTATCTCTAATTTCGCACCACTTTACTATCTCCTCGTTAAGCCACGGATACGGATTGCGTTTATTTATTTGTTTTTTAGTGGTGTATTTGGAAAGATCATAAATAGTATTGAACTGGGCACAGATTTTATTAAATAGATCATCGGTACTATTCGATCCATTTAATATAGAAATCCAATTTGTGTTTTTTATTAGTTGATTCACTTTAGAAGTGTTGATGTTAGCTTTTGTTTCCCCCTGTTTATACTCATTGTTTGCTCTGTTTCTATCTCTTAAATGATCCATACATCCAAATATTGCATAGTGGTCAGCTATTGTTGCTTTGATTACTGCAGCATATGCTCTCTTTCTCTTTCCGTTGCATCTCATGAATAGGTGGTCTATGCACGTTTTTGTATTGGTAATTTGGTCTTCTCTTGTTGGCTCTGCAACCATACATTTAAGTCCATGGGAAGAGAGGATTCCAAGATATTTTGTTGTGTTAGAATTTCTCTTTATTATATCAATATTTAGGTCTCCAATTAATATAATTTCATGCTTTTTATTTACATTGGTTAGATTTTCATCTAACTCTTTTAAAAAATGTTTTGTGTTTAAATGTGGTGGACGATAGATGGCAAATAAAGAAATACTTGGATTAGTTATATTATTAATGTCTATTCTCAATGCTTCTGCAAATTTCATATGTATGTTGATTTCATGATATTGAAGACTCTCCTTTATATATATGGCAATGCCGCCACCTCTTCCTTCTCTGTTCAGGAAAGAGGAATTAAAACCATCAATTTCATAAAAGGCATTCTCATCTCTCTTTATATATATTTCTGATAAAATTATTAGATGCGTTTTATTAACTATTTCTTTTATGTAAGCTAGAAATGTACAAAAATGTTTTCGTAGCGAACGTATGTTTACGTGAAGAATACTAATAGGATAATTCATTAATTCACTTTTTATTTCATTAAAATTATTTAGAGTTTCGTATTCGTAGTTCATGATGTAGGTTTTATTCAACTTCTCGATAGTTTTTTTTTTCTACTTATTTATTGTTTTTTTTTTTTTTTTTTTTTTTTTTGTGTTATTTTTCGATTTATTGTTATGTTTTTTAACTATTTTCTTTTTTATTATTATAATTATATTTGCCGCAAATAAAAATTCTTGGCTTACTTATCGTTTTGTCTCTTTTATAATATCGCTGTACAAGAACTTTTCACAGTTTTTAAAAATTGTTTTTATTACACCTGGTAAAAGCTATTTTTTTAATACACATTTATTTAACTTGATTCGGTTATTAGTTCCAACTCTGATGCATTATTAATTATTATAAAGGAAGAATTTTCATTTCTGCGAGCATAAATGTGCCCATTTCGCACCCAAACAAATTTCCATCCATTTTCTTTGGCCTTTGTTTTTGCGGCCCATAAAATTTGTCTATTGTGCGGTGTAAGTTCATCATTTATGTATATGTATCCTCCACAGTCGCTGTTTTCTTCTTCTCTCAACACGCTTGCTTGTATGCGATGACCCTTTAGTTTACCCATAAACTCTTTTTTCTTGTTCAGAGATGCAAATTCCACAACAACTTTTTTCTTGCGCTTTATTTTATACATTTTACTAATGTGTTCTGCACTCATATCCACGCCGAGAGCATCAGTTATTCTCTTAACAATAACTTCAGGCTCTGTTTCCATGTTCTCTACATTGTTAATTTCAATATTTTTTTCTAATGCTTTTTGTTCAAGTTGTTGTAATCGTTTTGTAAGTTCACCAATTTGTACCGTTTTCTCTTGGTCTTTCTTTTGCAGTTCAGACACTTGTGCTGCAATAGTCGCTACGTTTCGGTTCATCTCGGCTAATGCAGAGTCCATATGCGACTTCAGATCAGCACTTAGCGATGCCATGCTCGTTACGATCTGCTGCAAGCTGCTTTTTAAGTCGACCATGCCCGTTTTGAGTTCGGATATGTCGTTTTGTTGATATGTAGATGTTGTCTCAGTTTCTTTAAAACGTTTGGTGTTGTTGTTGACAGTCTCATCATCAACTCGTTGCTGCTTTTGTTGTTTCTCATTGTTGGCTTGACATTCTGCTAGATTTCTGTTTGGAGATTCGTTGTTTTGGTTTGTGTTGCTCTCCCCAAAGACAAAGGTTTTGTAAGTGTTGTTGGGGGATTTCCTTGGTTTACAGACATGGCATTTCCAATCATTTTTTTTTGTTTGGCTCATACTGGCGTGAGAATTCTCTGATAAAGAACAACAAGGGCTGAAGTGAAAATTGCGATTGCAATGATAACACCGAACATATTGGATTGTTGATATCGGCAGAGAGCATTGAGCACAATGATTACACGGCACTTGGAGTTGAGGCATTTTGAAACACTTGCTTTCCGCAAAATACAATGAAATAATTACTTTTAAGAGTGTTCTTAAGAGAAATAAAAACGTTTCTTATGTAGTCGAAAAAATACAAAAAATTGAAAAAATCTGTGCGCTTAGCTTTACAACACGACCGTTGGCTATGACTGCTACAGCTCGACTGTTAATAATAATAATAATAATAATAATAATAATAATAATAATAATAATAATAATAATAATAATAATAATAATAATAATAATAATAATAATAATAATAATAATAATAATAATAATAATAATAATAATAATAATAATAATAATAATAATAATAATAATAATAATAATAATAATAATAATAATAATAATAATAATAATAATAATAATAATAATAATAATAATAATAATAATAATAATAATAATAATAATAATAATAATAATAATAATAATAATAATAATAATAATAATAATAATAATAATAATAATAATAATAATAATAATAATAATAATAATAATAATAATAATAATAATAATAATAATAATAATAATAATAATAATAATAATAATAATAATAATAATAATAATAATAATAATAATAATAATAATAATAATAATAATAATAATAATAATAATAATAATAATAATAATAATAATAATAATAATAATAATAATAATAATAATAATAATAATAATAATAATAATAATAATAATAATAATAATAATAATAATAATAATAATAATAATAATAATAATAATAATAATAATAATAATAATAATAATAATAATAATAATAATAATAATAATAATAATAATAATAATAATAATAATAATAATAATAATAATAATAATAATAATAATAATAATAATAATAATAATAATAATAATAATAATAATAATAATAATAATAATAATAATAATAATAATAATAATAATAATAATAATAATAATAATAATAATAATAATAATAATAATAATAATAATAATAATAATAATAATAATAATAATAATAATAATAATAATAATAATAATAATAATAATAATAATAATAATAATAATAATAATAATAATAATAATAATAATAATAATAATAATAATAATAATAATAATAATAATAATAATAATAATAATAATAATAATAATAATAATAATAATAATAATAATAATAATAATAATAATAATAATAATAATAATAATAATAATAATAATAATAATAATAATAATAATAATAATAATAATAATAATAATAATAATAATAATAATAATAATAATAATAATAATAATAATAATAATAATAATAATAATAATAATAATAATAATAATAATAATAATAATAATAATAATAATAATAATAATAATAATAATAATAATAATAATAATAATAATAATAATAATAATAATAATAATAATAATAATAATAATAATAATAATAATAATAATAATAATAATAATAATAATAATAATAATAATAATAATAATAATAATAATAATAATAATAATAATAATAATAATAATAATAATAATAATAATAATAATAATAATAATAATAATAATAATAATAATAATAATAATAATAATAATAATAATAATAATAATAATAATAATAATAATAATAATAATAATAATAATAATAATAATAATAATAATAATAATAATAATAATAATAATAATAATAATAATAATAATAATAATAATAATAATAATAATAATAATAATAATAATAATAATAATAATAATAATAATAATAATAATAATAATAATAATAATAATAATAATAATAATAATAATAATAATAATAATAATAATAATAATAATAATAATAATAATAATAATAATAATAATAATAATAATAATAATAATAATAATAATAATAATAATAATAATAATAATAATAATAATAATAATAATAATAATAATAATAATAATAATAATAATAATAATAATAATAATAATAATAATAATAATAATAATAATAATAATAATAATAATAATAATAATAATAATAATAATAATAATAATAATAATAATAATAATAATAATAATAATAATAATAATAATAATAATAATAATAATAATAATAATAATAATAATAATAATAATAATAATAATAATAATAATAATAATAATAATAATAATAATAATAATAATAATAATAATAATAATAATAATAATAATAATAATAATAATAATAATAATAATAATAATAATAATAATAATAATAATAATAATAATAATAATAATAATAATAATAATAATAATAATAATAATAATAATAATAATAATAATAATAATAATAATAATAATAATAATAATAATAATAATAATAATAATAATAATAATAATAATAATAATAATAATAATAATAATAATAATAATAATAATAATAATAATAATAATAATAATAATAATAATAATAATAATAATAATAATAATAATAATAATAATAATAATAATAATAATAATAATAATAATAATAATAATAATAATAATAATAATAATAATAATAATAATAATAATAATAATAATAATAATAATAATAATAATAATAATAATAATAATAATAATAATAATAATAATAATAATAATAATAATAATAATAATAATAATAATAATAATAATAATAATAATAATAATAATAATAATAATAATAATAATAATAATAATAATAATAATAATAATAATAATAATAATAATAATAATAATAATAATAATAATAATAATAATAATAATAATAATAATAATAATAATAATAATAATAATAATAATAATAATAATAATAATAATAATAATAATAATAATAATAATAATAATAATAATAATAATAATAATAATAATAATAATAATAATAATAATAATAATAATAATAATAATAATAATAATAATAATAATAATAATAATAATAATAATAATAATAATAATAATAATAATAATAATAATAATAATAATAATAATAATAATAATAATAATAATAATAATAATAATAATAATAATAATAATAATAATAATAATAATAATAATAATAATAATAATAATAATAATAATAATAATAATAATAATAATAATAATAATAATAATAATAATAATAATAATAATAATAATAATAATAATAATAATAATAATAATAATAATAATAATAATAATAATAATAATAATAATAATAATAATAATAATAATAATAATAATAATAATAATAATAATAATAATAATAATAATAATAATAATAATAATAATAATAATAATAATAATAATAATAATAATAATAATAATAATAATAATAATAATAATAATAATAATAATAATAATAATAATAATAATAATAATAATAATAATAATAATAATAATAATAATAATAATAATAATAATAATAATAATAATAATAATAATAATAATAATAATAATAATAATAATAATAATAATAATAATAATAATAATAATAATAATAATAATAATAATAATAATAATAATAATAATAATAATAATAATAATAATAATAATAATAATAATAATAATAATAATAATAATAATAATAATAATAATAATAATAATAATAATAATAATAATAATAATAATAATAATAATAATAATAATAATAATAATAATAATAATAATAATAATAATAATAATAATAATAATAATAATAATAATAATAATAATAATAATAATAATAATAATAATAATAATAATAATAATAATAATAATAATAATAATAATAATAATAATAATAATAATAATAATAATAATAATAATAATAATAATAATAATAATAATAATAATAATAATAATAATAATAATAATAATAATAATAATAATAATAATAATAATAATAATAATAATAATAATAATAATAATAATAATAATAATAATAATAATAATAATAATAATAATAATAATAATAATAATAATAATAATAATAATAATAATAATAATAATAATAATAATAATAATAATAATAATAATAATAATAATAATAATAATAATAATAATAATAATAATAATAATAATAATAATAATAATAATAATAATAATAATAATAATAATAATAATAATAATAATAATAATAATAATAATAATAATAATAATAATAATAATAATAATAATAATAATAATAATAATAATAATAATAATAATAATAATAATAATAATAATAATAATAATAATAATAATAATAATAATAATAATAATAATAATAATAATAATAATAATAATAATAATAATAATAATAATAATAATAATAATAATAATAATAATAATAATAATAATAATAATAATAATAATAATAATAATAATAATAATAATAATAATAATAATAATAATAATAATAATAATAATAATAATAATAATAATAATAATAATAATAATAATAATAATAATAATAATAATAATAATAATAATAATAATAATAATAATAATAATAATAATAATAATAATAATAATAATAATAATAATAATAATAATAATAATAATAATAATAATAATAATAATAATAATAATAATAATAATAATAATAATAATAATAATAATAATAATAATAATAATAATAATAATAATAATAATAATAATAATAATAATAATAATAATAATAATAATAATAATAATAATAATAATAATAATAATAATAATAATAATAATAATAATAATAATAATAATAATAATAATAATAATAATAATAATAATAATAATAATAATAATAATAATAATAATAATAATAATAATAATAATAATAATAATAATAATAATAATAATAATAATAATAATAATAATAATAATAATAATAATAATAATAATAATAATAATAATAATAATAATAATAATAATAATAATAATAATAATAATAATAATAATAATAATAATAATAATAATAATAATAATAATAATAATAATAATAATAATAATAATAATAATAATAATAATAATAATAATAATAATAATAATAATAATAATAATAATAATAATAATAATAATAATAATAATAATAATAATAATAATAATAATAATAATAATAATAATAATAATAATAATAATAATAATAATTGTGAGAAATTGATAGCCTTCCAAAATAATGTGCACGCACAAATGTTTAATGTGAATAGAATGAAAGTTTTATTAAGACTAAAATGAGAAGACAAAATTCAAATATTCCTCGCAACAGAATACAAACACATCAAAGCAAAGGCTTCTATGTTACTTAAAAGCAAAGGCTACTATGTTACTTATAAGCAAAGGCTACTATGATGAATATAAACAAAGCATGCTATGGGCAAAGCCTACTATGTTAACATACATATGAGTATTTCAAAACGAGTTAAATCTATAAGTATTTATTTGCTATTTACAACACTTCCCCTCAAAAAAATACTACATAGATTTAATTATTAATGTTAAATAAACCTAAATTTCTAATACATTTATCGTGATTTAACTTAGACAAACTCTTCGTTAAAACATCTGCTGGCATCTCTGTGGTTGGGAGATACTCAATTCTTATTATCTTTCCCTTGACGTTTTCTCTCACGAAATGGTGACGAACGTCCATATGTTTCGTTCTGTTGTGAAAAATTGGATTTTTGCTCAACAATCTTGCACCTTGATTGTCGTTGTGAATTGTTATGGTATCTTGTTGACCCATTACTTCTTTCAGAAACATGCGGAGATAAATTGCTTCTTTTGTTGAATCCGCAATTGACATGTATTCGGCTTCAGTACTTGACATTGCGACAGTTCTTTGCTTTCTGGATTCCCAACAAATAGCTGTATTTGCCAACTTGAATGCATAACCTGTATATGATCTTCGGTCATCAATATTTGAACCCCAATCTGCATCGGCAAATCCTATTAGTGGCTTCCCGGTCTTCTTGAATACTAAGCCGCAATTCTCAGTTCCTTTTAAATAGCGTAGTACCCGTTTCGCAGCTATCCAATGCTGTTTACCATAATTCGTGTTATATTGACTTAAAACACTTACTGCATGTGCAATATCCGGTCTTGTTGACGTTGCGAGATACATTAGTGATCCAACTAGATTTTGGTATGGCAAATTTTTCACTTCAGCTTTCTCTTCTTCGGTTTTAGGGCACATGTCTTTGGATAGTTTTAAACTACTATTTAAAGGAGTACTAACTGGGTTGGAATTCATCATGTTGAATCTTTTCAGCACAGTCTGAACAAATTTCTTTTGTGACATTGTTATTTCTTTGGTTTCTGGATTTTGGCGAAATTCTATTCCCAAACACATGTTCAGTCTACCCAAGTCCTTCATTTCAAAAGATTTTGCTAATTCCGATTTCATATGAATCCATTTTCTTTCGCTATTGGTTGCAATTATCAAGTCGTCTACATAAATTGCTACAAGAGTGATGTCTTCCCCTTGCTTTGATATATAGACACACGGATCACAGTCCAATGGTTTCAAGTTCAGATTCCGAAGTTTCTCATCCAGTTTCTTGTACCACTGTCGGCCAGATTGCTTTAGACCATAAAGTGCTTTTCGTAACAAACACACTTTTTCACCTCTATACTCGTGCATTTCTTTCTCGCACAGAATATATGTGAGTTCTTCTGGCAGCTTCATGTAAATGGTCTCTTCGATTTCACCATTAAGATACGCCGTTACAAAATCAAGTTGGTATATGTCGAGCTTCAATTCTGCAGCTAAGGCCATTATTAAACGGATGGACCCAATTCTAGCAACGGGTGCGAATGTTTCGTTAAAATCCACACCTGGCATTTGAGTAAAACCTTTAGCTACCAGTCTAGCTTTATAGCGCTCAACATTTCCTTCTGCCGTGTACTTCTTTCTCAATACCCATTTGCAATCGACTACTTTCTGTCCTTTCGGGAGATCTACCACTGTCCAAGTTTTATTCTTTCGAAGTGCTTGATACTCACACTTCATGGCATTTTTCCAATTTGTGGCTTCCGGACCTCTCAATGCTTCTTCGGCGTTAATTGGTTCACTGTCGTCCATCATATTTGCAACATTTGTTTCTTGATTTTCATCTTCCGGTTCAGTTTCACAAACATCGTTGTAAATTTTCCGTGGCCTTCCCTTTTTCCCAGTAAGCAGCTTCTTCGGTCTTCCAGGACCTCTTTTCATTGCTTGTGGAGTATGAAATTCTTCATTATCATCATTGTTACTAGAAGAATTTTCTAGTTCAACATTTTCTTCCGTACTGGTTTCATCTTGGACTTTGATGATGTCATTCTGAATTGCTTCTATTGTTGGCACCATGTTTTCTGGAACTTCTGTTGGCTGGAATTCGACTGCTTCATGTTGTGGTAATTCGATATCAACGAAATCAGAGTAGTTATTTTCAGATCCATACGCATTCGCAAACCTTACGTCTCGAGAGCACACCATCTTACGGGTCTTTGGATCCCATAATCTATAAGCTTTCGATTTCGCAGAATATCCAATGAATATACATTTATTTGATTTCGATTCAAATTTGCCATGGCGTTTTGACTTTTCAAGCATATATGCTGTTGTACCAAACTTTTGAAAATAACTCACCACGGGTTTACGCCCAATCCACATTTGGAATGGTATTTCTCCATTTAAACTTCTTGATGGACATCTATTACGAATGTAATTTGCTGTGGATACAGCTTCTGCCCAGAAACTTGGAGCTAGGCCGGATTGTATCATCATACAACGGGCCATTTCCACCAGCGTTCGATTTTTCCGTTCGGCGATTCCATTTTGCTGAGGGGTGTATTCTACCGTAAATTCATGTTTAATACCTTCATTCTTTAAGTAATTCTGGAAACTGTTGTTCGTATATTCTGTGCCGTTGTCAGATCGAATGGCTTTTATCTTACGTCCAGTTCTTTTTTCAGCATAATTCTTAAATTCTTTGAATTTCTCTGCCACCTCGTTTTTCTTTTTCAGGAAATATATCTCGCACCATTTTGATTTATCGTCAATGAAAGTCAAAAAATATCTGCTTCCTGCAAACGAATTCACCCTCATCGGGCCACATACGTCGGTATGTATCAACTCCAGCAGTTCTGTTGATTTTGTCTCAGATCTGGGAAATGGTCTTTGAGTCTGCTTTCCCCTTACACATGTATCGCACATACCCAAATTTACATTAGTATTACAATTTATGCCAATTACCTTTTCCTTTCTAATGATTTCCTTCAAGTCATTTTCGTTAAGGTGACCAAAACGTTCATGCCATTCCAACAGATTATTTGCTTCAGCACTACGGCAATTTTCTTCGCATAATTCTTCGACGTAATATAAATTTTTGTCCCTTTTCGCTTTCATGTATTGCACATTCGTCTTTGGATCTATAACCACAGCTGCATTCTTCGAAAACTTTACTTCAAATCCATGGTCCGTCATTTTTGCCACGGACAACAAATTCGAACGTAAATCAGGAACATACAAGGTCTCTTCCAATCTTGCAGTGCAACCACCTTTGGACTTCATGATAACATTGCCGCTTCCTTCAATTCTCGTAGACTCGTTGTTGGCTAGATGTACGGAGCTATTTGTTGATTTATAAATTTTCGCAAATTTATCTTCGTCAGAGCACATATGTGATGATGCGCCCGAATCCAAACACCATTGGGTTCTCCCACTCCTTGCAAGCATCGCCACTTGAGCACTGTTGGATGATTCATGTTTCTTACCTTCTCCATTGGCATTCTTATTTCCATTCTTCCGCTTGCAATCTTTGGCCATGTGTCCAACTTTTCCACACGAATAACAGGAAAATTTAAACGTCTCACCTTTTGGCCTTGTACTTTCATTTTTCTTCTTCAAATTCTTCGCCGGTTTCTTCACAAACATTGCGTCTGTCTGCTCTTCGTTTTCGTTCCTTTTCCGGGCCTCGAATTCTTCCAGAAGTTTTACCTTTAACGTTTCTGGATCTGGCAGATTATTTTGAGTCTCAATGGCTATCCTGAATGTTTCATATTCATCCGGTATGCTGTACAAAAGCAAAATTGTCAGCAAGTCGTCGATAATATTCAGCTCCATTTCATTAATTTTGTCCACAATATCGAAAAACTTTCTTATGTGGTCCCTGACGTCCTCTCCATTCTTCATTTTCAACAAAATTAAAGATTTCAGCAACATTGCCTTACGAGCCGGACCTTTTGATTGATAAATTCCATGTAATTTATCCCAAACATCTTTGGATGTCTTGCAGTTTTTGATCTGCTTCAATTCCGCTGGAGCTATTGACAAAATCAAATCCGATTTTGCCTTGCTGTCCTCAGCTACCCATTCAGCTACTTTGTCTGCTGGTTCCGTTGGCTTCGGAAAACTTCCATCCACATATTTCCATGCATTATTCTTTATTAGCAATGCCTCAATCTGAATTTTCCACGTATCAAAATTGTCTTTTCCAAGAGGCTCGATTTTCACATTCGTATAACTCATTTTTGCACACTATTTAGTTTTTATCTTTTTAATTCGCGCAGCTGATGCGTTCTGGGCCCATAACCTGTGAGAAATTGATAGCCTTCCAAAATAATGTGCACGCACAAATGTTTAATGTGAATAGAATGAAAGTTTTATTAAGACTAAAATGAGAAGACAAAATTCAAATATTCCTCGCAACAGAATACAAACACATCAAAGCAAAGGCTTCTATGTTACTTAAAAGCAAAGGCTACTATGTTACTTATAAGCAAAGGCTACTATGATGAATATAAACAAAGCATGCTATGGGCAAAGCCTACTATGTTAACATACATATGAGTATTTCAAAACGAGTTAAATCTATAAGTATTTATTTGCTATTTACAACAATAATAATAATAATAATAATAATAATAATAATAATAATAATAATAATAATAATAATAATAATAATAATAATAATAATAATAATAATAATAATAATAATAATAATAATAATAATAATAATAATAATAATAATAATAATAATAATAATAATAATAATAATAATAATAATAATAATAATAATAATAATAATAATAATAATAATAATAATAATAATAATAATAATAATAATAATAATAATAATAATAATAATAATAATAATAATAATAATAATAATAATAATAATAATAATAATAATAATAATAATAATAATAATAATAATAATAATAATAATAATAATAATAATAATAATAATAATAATAATAATAATAATAATAATAATAATAATAATAATAATAATAATAATAATAATAATAATAATAATAATAATAATAATAATAATAATAATAATAATAATAATAATAATAATAATAATAATAATAATAATAATAATAATAATAATAATAATAATAATAATAATAATAATAATAATAATAATAATAATAATAATAATAATAATAATAATAATAATAATAATAATAATAATAATAATAATAATAATAATAATAATAATAATAATAATAATAATAATAATAATAATAATAATAATAATAATAATAATAATAATAATAATAATAATAATAATAATAATAATAATAATAATAATAATAATAATAATAATAATAATAATAATAATAATAATAATAATAATAATAATAATAATAATAATAATAATAATAATAATAATAATAATAATAATAATAATAATAATAATAATAATAATAATAATAATAATAATAATAATAATAATAATAATAATAATAATAATAATAATAATAATAATAATAATAATAATAATAATAATAATAATAATAATAATAATAATAATAATAATAATAATAATAATAATAATAATAATAATAATAATAATAATAATAATAATAATAATAATAATAATAATAATAATAATAATAATAATAATAATAATAATAATAATAATAATAATAATAATAATAATAATAATAATAATAATAATAATAATAATAATAATAATAATAATAATAATAATAATAATAATAATAATAATAATAATAATAATAATAATAATAATAATAATAATAATAATAATAATAATAATAATAATAATAATAATAATAATAATAATAATAATAATAATAATAATAATAATAATAATAATAATAATAATAATAATAATAATAATAATAATAATAATAATGATAATAATAATAATAATAATAATAATAATAATAATAATAATAATAATAATAATAATAATAATAATAATAATAATAATAATAATAATAATAATAATAATAATAATAATAATAATAATAATAATAATAATAATAATAATAATAATAATAATAATAATAATAATAATAATAATAATAATAATAATAATAATAATAATAATAATAATAATAATAATAATAATAATAATAATAATAATAATAATAATAATAATAATAATAATAATAATAATAATAATAATAATAATAATAATAATAATAATAATAATAATAATAATAATAATAATAATAATAATAATAATAATAATAATAATAATAATAATAATAATAATAATAATAATAATAATAATAATAATAATAATAATAATAATAATAATAATAATAATAATAATAATAATAATAATAATAATAATAATAATAATAATAATAATAATAATAATAATAATAATAATAATAATAATAATAATAATAATAATAATAATAATAATAATAATAATAATAATAATAATAATAATAATAATAATAATAATAATAATAATAATAATAATAATAATAATAATAATAATAATAATAATAATAATAATAATAATAATAATAATAATAATAATAATAATAATAATAATAATAATAATAATAATAATAATAATAATAATAATAATAATAATAATAATAATAATAATAATAATAATAATAATAATAATAATAATAATAATAATAATAATAATAATAATAATAATAATAATAATAATAATAATAATAATAATAATAATAATAATAATAATAATAATAATAATAATAATAATAATAATAATAATAATAATAATAATAATAATAATAATAATAATAATAATAATAATAATAATAATAATAATAATAATAATAATAATAATAATAATAATAATAATAATAATAATAATAATAATAATAATAATAATAATAATAATAATAATAATAATAATAATAATAATAATAATAATAATAATAATAATAATAATAATAATAATAATAATAATAATAATAATAATAATAATAATAATAATAATATAATAATAATAATAATAATAATAATAATAATAATAATAATAATAATAATAATAATAATAATAATAATAATAATAATAATAATAATAATAATAATAATAATAATAATAATAATAATAATAATAATAATAATAATAATAATAATAATAATAATAATAATAATAATAATAATAATAATAATAATAATAATAATAATAATAATAATAATAATAATAATAATAATAATAATAATAATAATAATAATAATAATAATAATAATAATAATAATAATAATAATAATAATAATAATAATAATAATAATAATAATAATAATAATAATAATAATAATAATAATAATAATAATAATAATAATAATAATAATAATAATAATAATAATAATAATAATAATAATAATAATAATAATAATAATAATAATAATAATAATAATAATAATAATAATAATAATAATAATAATAATAATAATAATAATAATAATAATAATAATAATAATAATAATAATAATAATAATAATAATAATAATAATAATAATAATAATAATAATAATAATAATAATAATAATAATAATAATAATAATAATAATAATAATAATAATAATAATAATAATAATAATAATAATAATAATAATAATAATAATAATAATAATAATAATAATAATAATAATAATAATAATAATAATAATAATAATAATAATAATAATAATAATAATAATAATAATAATAATAATAATAATAATAATAATAATAATAATAATAATAATAATAATAATAATAATAATAATAATAATAATAATAATAATAATAATAATAATAATAATAATAATAATAATAATAATAATAATAATAATAATAATAATAATAATAATAATAATAATAATAATAATAATAATAATAATAATAATAATAATAATAATAATAATAATAATAATAATAATAATAATAATAATAATAATAATAATAATAATAATAATAATAATAATAATAATAATAATAATAATAATAATAATAATAATAATAATAATAATAATAATAATAATAATAATAATAATAATAATAATAATAATAATAATAATAATAATAATAATAATAATAATAATAATAATAATAATAATAATAATAATAATAATAATAATAATAATAATAATAATAATAATAATAATAATAATAATAATAATAATAATAATAATAATAATAATAATAATAATAATAATAATAATAATAATAATAATAATAATAATAATAATAATAATAATAATAATAATAATAATAATAATAATAATAATAATAATAATAATAATAATAATAATAATAATAATAATAATAATAATAATAATAATAATAATAATAATAATAATAATAATAATAATAATAATAATAATAATAATAATAATAATAATAATAATAATAATAATAATAATAATAATAATAATAATAATAATAATAATAATAATAATAATAATAATAATAATAATAATAATAATAATAATAATAATAATAATAATAATAATAATAATAATAATAATAATAATAATAATAATAATAATAATAATAATAATAATAATAATAATAATAATAATAATAATAATAATAATAATAATAATAATAATAATAATAATAATAATAATAATAATAATAATAATAATAATAATAATAATAATAATAATAATAATAATAATAATAATAATAATAATAATAATAATAATAATAATAATAATAATAATAATAATAATAATAATAATAATAATAATAATAATAATAATAATAATAATAATAATAATAATAATAATAATAATAATAATAATAATAATAATAATAATAATAATAATAATAATAATAATAATAATAATAATAATAATAATAATAATAATAATAATAATAATAATAATAATAATAATAATAATAATAATAATAATAATAATAATAATAATAATAATAATAATAATAATAATAATAATAATAATAATAATAATAATAATAATAATAATAATAATAATAATAATAATAATAATAATAATAATAATAATAATAATAATAATAATAATAATAATAATAATAATAATAATAATAATAATAATAATAATAATAATAATAATAATAATAATAATAATAATAATAATAATAATAATAATAATAATAATAATAATAATAATAATAATAATAATAATAATAATAATAATAATAATAATAATAATAATAATAATAATAATAATAATAATAATAATAATAATAATAATAATAATAATAATAATAATAATAATAATAATAATAATAATAATAATAATAATAATAATAATAATAATAATAATAATAATAATAATAATAATAATAATAATAATAATAATAATAATAATAATAATAATAATAATAATAATAATAATAATAATAATAATAATAATAATAATAATAATAATAATAATAATAATAATAATAATAATAATAATAATAATAATAATAATAATAATAATAATAATAATAATAATAATAATAATAATAATAATAATAATAATAATAATAATAATAATAATAATAATAATAATAATAATAATAATAATAATAATAATAATAATAATAATAATAATAATAATAATAATAATAATAATAATAATAATAATAATAATAATAATAATAATAATAATAATAATAATAATAATAATAATAATAATAATAATAATAATAATAATAATAATAATAATAATAATAATAATAATAATAATAATAATAATAATAATAATAATAATAATAATAATAATAATAATAATAATAATAATAATAATAATAATAATAATAATAATAATAATAATAATAATAATAATAATAATAATAATAATAATAATAATAATAATAATAATAATAATAATAATAATAATAATAATAATAATAATAATAATAATAATAATAATAATAATAATAATAATAATAATAATAATAATAATAATAATAATAATAATAATAATAATAATAATAATAATAATAATAATAATAATAATAATAATAATAATAATAATAATAATAATAATAATAATAATAATAATAATAATAATAATAATAATAATAATAATAATAATAATAATAATAATAATAATAATAATAATAATAATAATAATAATAATAATAATAATAATAATAATAATAATAATAATAATAATAATAATAATAATAATAATAATAATAATAATAATAATAATAATAATAATAATAATAATAATAATAATAATAATAATAATAATAATAATAATAATAATAATAATAATAATAATAATAATAATAATAATAATAATAATAATAATAATAATAATAATAATAATAATAATAATAATAATAATAATAATAATAATAATAATAATAATAATAATAATAATAATAATAATAATAATAATAATAATAATAATAATAATAATAATAATAATAATAATAATAATAATAATAATAATAATAATAATAATAATAATAATAATAATAATAATAATAATAATAATAATAATAATAATAATAATAATAATAATAATAATAATAATAATAATAATAATAATAATAATAATAATAATAATAATAATAATAATAATAATAATAATAATAATAATAATAATAATAATAATAATAATAATAATAATAATAATAATAATAATAATAATAATAATAATAATAATAATAATAATAATAATAATAATAATAATAATAATAATAATAATAATAATAATAATAATAATAATTGTGAGAAATTGATAGCCTTCCAAAATAATGTGCACGCACAAATGTTTAATGTGAATAGAATGAAAGTTTTATTAAGACTAAAATGAGAAGACAAAATTCAAATATTCCTCGCAACAGAATACAAACACATCAAAGCAAAGGCTTCTATGTTACTTAAAAGCAAAGGCTACTATGTTACTTATAAGCAAAGGCTACTATGATGAATATAAACAAAGCATGCTATGGGCAAAGCCTACTATGTTAACATACATATGAGTATTTCAAAACGAGTTAAATCTATAAGTATTTATTTGCTATTTACAACACTTCCCCTCAAAAAAATACTACATAGATTTAATTATTAATGTTAAATAAACCTAAATTTCTAATACATTTATCGTGATTTAACTTAGACAAACTCTTCGTTAAAACATCTGCTGGCATCTCTGTGGTTGGGAGATACTCAATTCTTATTATCTTTCCCTTGACGTTTTCTCTCACGAAATGGTGACGAACGTCCATATGTTTCGTTCTGTTGTGAAAAATTGGATTTTTGCTCAACAATCTTGCACCTTGATTGTCGTTGTGAATTGTTATGGTATCTTGTTGACCCATTACTTCTTTCAGAAACATGCGGAGATAAATTGCTTCTTTTGTTGAATCCGCAATTGACATGTATTCGGCTTCAGTACTTGACATTGCGACAGTTCTTTGCTTTCTGGATTCCCAACAAATAGCTGTATTTGCCAACTTGAATGCATAACCTGTATATGATCTTCGGTCATCAATATTTGAACCCCAATCTGCATCGGCAAATCCTATTAGTGGCTT